>NW_024044920.1:0-121148 GCF_015852505.1 Tachyglossus aculeatus | reverse complement strand
TCTGCATACAGTAAGCACTCAATAAATACGAATGAATGAATGAATCAATCAATCCAATAGCATTTATTGAGGGCTTACTGAGTGTTAAGTAATCCATCCATCCCTCTAATGGAATCTATTAACGACATACTGAGTCCTAGACACTATATTAAGTGATTGGGAGAGTACAACCAATGAGAGTCAATTGCTTCCTGCCATCTAATACTTTCCAATGGAATAGAGGACATAGACAAAGTTGATTTTCAAAGAGTGAGGCCAGAATGAAAACACAGATCATCTTGAGAGCAGACCAAATAGGACAGATTGGAATGTCTATCCCAATCCGATTCAATCATCAGTGCAATTACAGTACAACAAAACGTACGCTAATATAATAATGATGATATATGTTAAGCGCTTACTATCTGCCGAGCACTGTTCTAAACGCTGCGGGGGATACAAGGTTATCAGGTTGTCCCACGTGGGGCTCACAGTCGTCATCCCTATTTTACAGATTAGGGAACTGAGGCCCAGAGAAGCGAAGTGACTTGCCCAAAGTCACACAGTTGACAAGTGGCGGAACTGGGATTAGAACCCATGACCTCTGACTCTCAAACCCGAGCTCTTTCCACTAAGCCACGCTGCTTCTCTGAGGACAGCTGAAAGAGGGGAATTGAGAGTGTGGGAGTGAGTTGGGGATTGTGAGGGTGGGAGTGAGAGAGGAGACAAAAATGTGTTGAGCTTTGGCTTCCCCTCCACGTATTGACCAAAGCTGTCACTCCTCCAGCAGCTGGACCTCACTTAGCTCAGCTATGGAAGGGTATTTGCAAAAAACACATTACACCTTGGGATTTGTATTGGTTTTGGCATAGGCCCGCTGAGCAAACGTCGGAACATCTTTATCTTGCAAAGTGGAAAAGCTTGACCCACCCCGGGTGGATGAAGGCAAAGGGCTGAGGTAACAGGGAGACCTGGCCAGGGGAGGGGTTTCCAGGAGGGCAGGTGCAGGGGGCGCACAGAGGGATGGAGAACCATCAGGTCCTGTTTGTTAGGCAGCAGATGAAGCATTAGCACAATTTACAGTCATCAAATTTCTTCGGTCGATCTCCCTCGTCTCCTGTAGATTTGCCCGCTGTATTTGGCCACCAAAGAGCCCTTACCTCCTGGAGAAAAATCCAACACGGTGCACCAGGTCCCTCCTGGCCTGTTTGACCTGCTCGTTCTGCAGGGTGTAAATGAAAGGGTTCAGAATGATGGCCACGGAAGTGTTCAGCATGGCCACCCCCTTGGTCAGGTCCACCCTGTCCTTGGCCGACGGTTTGATGTACATAAAGTTTCAGATCCCATATGTGATGGAGACCACGACCATGTGAAAGAAGCAGGTGGAAAAGGCTGTTCTCTTCAGTTGAGAGGAGGGCAGTCTCAGGATGGCGCCGGCGAGGGCCGTGTAGGATATGACCACTAACACCAAAGTGATTAATACTGTCCCCACGGCCAAGACGAGAGCCATAAGTTCCAGTAACCAGGTGTCCGAGCAGGAGAGCAGGAGCATAGGGGAGACGTCACAGAAGAAATGGTCAGTGGCTACAGAGCCACAGAAGTCTATTTGGAGGCCAAGGATAATAGGGAGAAAGATGACCAGAAGCCCGTCCAGCTAGGAGCAGAGCACCAGCACAGTGCACTCTCTGGTACATCACGGTCGTGTAGCGCTTAGTCCAGTGTTCTGTGTACAGTAAGCGCTTAATAAATAAGATTGAATGAATGAATGCAGCGGCGGGCAGATGGCGACGTAAGAGTCATAGGACATAGCGGACAGGAGAAATAACTCTGTCGCCCCAGCAGGAAGAAGAAGAATAACTGTGTTATACAACAGTTGTAGGAAATGGTCCTGTCCTTGGTGGCGATAGTGGCCAGGAATCAGGGAATGCAGGCGGACGTGAAGCAGATCTCCAGCAAGAGAAAGCTGTGCAGGAAGAAGTACATGGGCGTGTGGAGGCGGGACTCCAGCAAGTTGAGGGTAACGATGGTCAGATTGCCGGTGACACTCATTGTGTAGGTGACACATGTGTGGAGGAGAATCACCACCAGTAAGTGCGAGTTGTCCTTAAGGCCCAGGAGGATAAACCCAGTGTGGTTTCTCATGACTGATTTGTGATTCCTGTTGGGATAACACCAGAGGACTGTCAGTCCAACTGACTGGAGGGGAATGGAGGGCAGTGTCTCCCCTCCTTCTAGACTAGGTGGTCAGGAGAAGCTCCGGATATGCCTAGAGTCCTCAACTCCGGGAAGAGTGTATGGGAACATGGGCATGGTAGTGTTAGGACCAAGTCTTCATGGGTTAATGGCTGACATTTTCCCGCGGAATCATGGAAATCTGGTGGTCCCAGCCGCGATTCTTAGGCTTCATTACCGAGAAACTGCGTGACTGTTGGAGTAGGGATTACATTTATTGAGCACCCATTGGGAGAGTGCACAGCTCTAGGTACTCAGAAAAGTATTCTACAAGCAAGTGACAAACTCCCTGCCCACATGAAATTTCCATTCTCATTCAAACGTAAACATACTTACCAATAGCATGGTCAAAATGAGGAACTGACAGGCGTATATTTATGATTGTCGAGAATGAGTACGGTATGCCCCCGTGGATCATGGGTACATTACTTTGTGTACACTGGGGAGGGGGGAGGGAGTGCCTTTTTTCCAAGCCCATGAACGTCAATATTTCACATGCCCCCAACTCATCAAATGTCAACACCTGGATAACTGAGACTGCCTGCAGCCTTGAGGGATGAAGAGTGTTTGGGACCATGAGCATAGGACACAGTGTGTGGTAAGGAGCTCATAGCCCCGTCATTCCCTGGAAATACTGCCAGAAAAGGGAGAAGGAGACAAGTTCGGAATGGCTGCCTGGGTGAGTAATAAATGTGTTTTTCTCCATTCATTACTATCTACTAAGGAGTGTACTAAGGTCTGATGTGGATACAATGTTAACCAGGTCTCACCTGGGGCTCAAAATCGTAGTAGGACAGAAACCAAGAATTGAATCCCCATTTTTCTGATGAGGGAACTGAAGTACAGAGAAGTTAAGTGATTAGTCCAAATTCACACAGCAGGTAAGTGTGGGAGCAGCAATTAGAGTGCAAGTGCTCTAACTCCCAAGACATTTTCCATTAGACAACCCTGCTTCTGAAGATTAGATTATATGTATACATGGTACAGGTGAGGTGGTAAGTGACTAGCCCGCCATCAGGGAGCCTCCCTGGATCAAAGGGACCCTACTTGGAACAGTAAGGATTACAAAGTGCCCGACTAGAGATTGAGTTCTGGTGTGTGTGTGTTACATTTGTCTCTCCCAGAGGTCTTTACAGATGAAATCCCACTTTTCCCTACTCCGTTTCCCTTCTACGTAGCTTATTCATTTGGATCTTTATTAATTCATTCAATCGCGGTGTGCTGGCAATGAAAGTCTCCACAGGGGTGAGTCGGGTGACACTAACGAATGGAAGAGTCTTTGGTGGTTCTTTCTGCTAATGTTTAAAAACCGGAATGAGGATTCATTCACTCATTCAATCGTATTTATTGAGCGCTTACTGTGTGAAGAGCACTATACTAAGCGCTTGGGAAGTACAAGTCGGCAACATTACTACCCAACATTGGGCTCACAGTCTAGAAGGGGGAGCAGACAACAAAACAAAACATGTAGACAGGTGTGAAACCGTCAGAATAAATAGAATTATAGCTATATACGCATCATTAATAAAATTAATAGAGGAGCAAATATTCATTCATTCATTCAATCGTATTTATTGAGCGCTTACTGTGTGCAGAGCACTGTACTAAGCGCTTGGGAAGTACAAGTTGGTGAGGGTGGAGATAGTGTAACGGTAGGAGATGATGAGGCCGAGGGTGTGACCAATTTGGTGTGTGGCGAGGTGGCGTGAAGCAGGAGCTTCGCAGCGTCAAGGAGAGATAGAAAGCGGGCTTCAGAGGAGTCACCGGGGACATCTATGTGGATGTTGAAGTCTCTGAGGGTCAGAGTGGGCATGGAAAAGTAGAGAAGAAAGATGAGAAAGGCGTCAAAATCGTGGGTCAGAATGGTTAAAAAAAGTTGGAAGTGGGGACAGAAGCTGTAGATGACGGCTACAAGAATCTGGAGGGGGTGGTAGAGGCGAATAATATGGGTTTCAAAGGAGCGGAAGGAAAGGGAAGGGGGAGGAGGGATAGTGCGAAATGACATTGTGGTGCGATAAGGAAGCCTTCACCTCCTCCTTTTACGGTGAGTCTGGGGAAGTGGGAGAAGAATGGGCCTCCGCTGGAGACAGCAGCATAAGAGAGCGTGTCACCCGGGGTGATCCAGGTTTCGGTAAGGGCGAGGAGGTTGTGTCCAGGTTCTGGTCATCCGCCATATTGGGAAGGAAATCCGAGCCTCGTTGTCGCCTCTGTGGTCTGTGGTGTGGACCCCACAGTAGGGAGAGGGGTATCCAAGCTGTCACCGTTGCGGATCTCCCACCGCCCCTCCTATCCCGCTCTCCCTTCTCGCCTGTGGCATCCCCCTGAGGGCTTGACTTGATGTGTTTCACAACACCTACCTGGTCTATGGTTGGCTCAGTGTCTTCAGGAGGCCTCCCCCCGACCCTCCCAATCTGCGTCCCAGGTCCAGGCTTTACATTTGGACTGGCTCCAGTTGCCCAGACCGGCAGCCCCCTTCACACACACAATCCCCTACTCTAGACGCTATGACGTGCCTCCCAGATCCAGCACTTGTCTCCTGGAGTATCTGCCATTACAGGATAACTCTATACCCCAGGCGATCGCGCTTTAGAATTGATAATAGCGTCGCATGTTTCCATAAAGCTTTGGAATTTCGGGCTCTAACATGGCGAATCGTACCACGAGGTGGAGATCAATCGCCGCCGACCAATTGCCCAAATCCAGCCTCTGGCCTGGAACGCCCTCCTTCTTCTGATACCGATAGATGATCACCCCTTTTCCCCCGCAGAACCACCTTCAAAGCCTTATTGATGGCACATCTCCTCCAAGAGGCCTTTCCTGCCTGAGCCCCCATTTCCTCTTCTCGCTCTCCTTTCTGCTTCATTCTTGCACGTGTATTTGCATCCGTTATTACCCCTCCTCAGCCCCACATCACATACGTACATACGCGTAATTTATCAGTTTATATTCATTCATTCATTGAATCGTATTTATTGAGCGCTCACTGTGTGCAGAACACTGTACTAAGCACTTGGGAAGTAAAAATCGGCAACATATAGAGAAGGTCCCTACACATCAACGGGCTCACAGTCTAGAAGGGGGAGACAGACAACAAAACAAAACAATTAGACAGGTGTCAATCCAATAGAATAAATAGAATTATAGATATATACACATCATTAATAAAATAAATAGAGAAATATGTGCAAAAATAAATAGAGTAACAAATATGTACAAATATATACAAGTGCTGTGCGGAGGGGAAGGGGGTAGGGCAGAGGGAGGGAGAAGTATGATGTGTGAGAAGGAGGAGGAGGAGAGGGAAAAGTGGGGGCTGCCTGTCTTCCCTTCTAGACTGTAAACTCGTTGTGGGCAATGACCCTATCTACCAACTCTCCAAGCACCTAGTACAGTGCTCTGCACCACAGTAAGTGCTCAATAAATCTGATTGATCGATTGATTAACCGTTGGAAAACGGACTACGAGGGTGAACGGGTACCACTGGACACCGAGGGATACCAAGTTCCTGCTCAACTACCAGTGAGAAGCCATGGAACCGAGTCACCCATTAGGGGAATAATGACGGTTCGTGATGGGAGAACCGTCCTGAAGAGGGCCAAAGGGAACTGAGTATGTCAGCTTGGGGTCGGTTTATGATAATGAAAATACGTGTTAAATTCCCAGCCGAGTACCTGGACAGGCGGCCTTGTGCTGAGACCTCCTAGGAAGGTGTGGGATTACATGCCCCTGACTGGAGCTTTATTCAGCCTGCCGAGAACTCAGGATGACCAGAGACCCGCTGAAGAGACGCCACAGGAGTTTCCAGAATCTTGTCCACCTGCTGCAGCTCGTGTACAACTTGCGTGGCCAAATGAGAAGCAGCGTGGCTTAATGGAAAGAGCACGGGCTTGTGAGTCAGAGGATGTGGGTTCTAATTCCACTTCTGCCTATCCTCTGCTGTGTTACCTTGAGCAAACCACTTAACTTCTCTGGGCCTCAGTTAACTCTGTAAAATGGGGATTAAGTCTATGATCCCCACGTGGGACACCCTGCTTACCTTGTGTCTACCCCAGTGCTTAGAACAGTGTTTGGCACCTAGTAAGTGCGTAACAAATACCATTATTATTATTATTCACATATACTTCCCACGCAGACACAGACTGACTCTCGGCTCAAGATCTGGCCAGGTTCCCGTGGCCGCCCTGACCTGTCACTTCTTTGGGAATCTAGGATCACGGGCTGACTTATAGTTGAACAATTAATAATCAATCAGTAAGTTTAGCGCTTCCTTCTAGGACTTCCAGGGGTGGCTATCCGGGCTCCCTTGCCCAATCCCCGGGTGAACTGAGAGGGAAAGGTCTGAGATCCGCCTCTCCACTTGGAAACATTTCCAGGAATGACGACAAGGATGGGAGAGCAGGTATTACCCAGCTTCCTTCAGCCGGTCTTCTGGTGGTGCTTCCCTGAGACCAGTGCTCCCTGTGGCTTTCTCCGAAAACTCATATGTGGTCATATATCAAGATACTCTCCGCCAAAAGCGAACTGGAATTCCAGGCCTATAAATAAATCTATCAATCTGTCACTTTTTAGTACATCAGTGGTATTTATTGAGTACACGCTGAGTGCAAAGCAATCCATCAGTAAATCTCATGGCATTTTCTGAAAGCCTATTGAGCAAAGAGCAGTCAGCGAAATGGCATTTGTTGAGCACCTGCTGAATACAAAATATCCCATCAGTCAATCGGATAGCATTTTTTGAAGGTTTACTGAGCCCCGTGTTGTGTAGGGACTGTCTCTACATGTTGCCAATTTGTACTTATCAAGCGCTTTGTACAATGCTCTGTACACAGTAAGCACTCTATAAATACAATTGAGTGAATGAATGAATGGTAAGCAATCTATCTATCAATCAGTCAATGGAATCTATGTACTGTCTACTGAGCCCTAGGCACTATACTAAGTGCTTGGGCAAGGACAACTGATGAAACTCACATGGTTCCTGACATCCAGTAGTTTTCAATGGAATGGAGCACATAGAAAGAGATGATTTCCAAAGAGTGGAGCCAGAGTAAAAACAGGGATCAGCTAGTGAGCAGAACAAATAGGACAGATTACAGTATAACAGAGATATGAAAATATGCTGAGGTTAGATGTGAGAGGGAGAGAGAGAGGTGGGGAGTGAGAGAGGAGAGGTGAGAGGATGGGAATAAAAGGTAGTGGGCCTTTGGCTTCCCCTCCCCATAATGACCACTGATGTCAATCCTCCAGCTGCAGGCCCTCAATTAGCTGGGAAATTTGCAAAAACACATTGCACCTGGGGGTCTCTGTTGGCTTCGGCACAACCTTGCTGAGCAAACCTTGGAATGTCTCTTACATTCAGAGTGAAAAGGCTTGACTCTTCTTTGAGTGGATGAGGGGAAAGGGCCGAGGGAACAGAGGGACCTGTTCAGAAGAGGAATTTCCAGAAGCGGGGGTGCGGGGGTGGACAGAGGGTTGGATAAATGCCAGCTCCTGTTCGCTGGGCAGCATTTAAAGCATTAGGCTAATGTATGGAGAAGTAGCATGGCTTAGTGGGAAGAGCATTACATTGGGAGTCACTGGACATGGGTTATAATCCTGGCTCCACCACCTGACTGCTGTGGGCCCTTGGTAAAGCTATTTAACTTCTCTGTGACTGAGTTACCTGATCTGTAAAATGGGGATTAAGACTGTGAGCCCCACGTAGGAAATTCTGCTTACCTTGTATCTACACCACCGCTTAAAACAGTGCTTGTCACACAGTAAGCGTTTTACAAATACCATAATGTTTTTATTTTACAGGCACCGAGTTTCTGTGGTCGAACCTCTGCGTCTACTGCACATTTTCCTGCTGTATTTTGTTGCCAACAGAGCCTCACCTCCTGGAGGAAAATCCAACCTGGTGCACCATGCCCTGGAAGGCCTGCCTGACCTGCTGTTTCCACAAGGTGTAGATGACGGGGTTCAGCATGGGGGCCAAGGTTATGTTAATCACTGCCACCCCCTTGGTTAGTTCCACCCTTGTATTGGGAGATGGTTTGATATACACGAAGATACAGCTGCTGTATATGTTGGAGATCGCGACTATGTGGGAGGAGTAGGGGGAAAAGGCCTTTCTCCTCTGCTTGGTGGAGGGCACTCTCAGGATGGCACGGGCGATGGCCATGTAGGACGGGGTCACTAATGTCAGGGTGAACAGGAGAGTCCCCACGGCCAAGACAAGAGCCATCAGCTCCAGGAACCAGGTGTTCATGCACGAGAGCAGGAGCAGAGGGGAGATGTCACAGAAGAAGTGGTCAATGGTTCGGAGCCACAGAAGTCCAGTTGGAGACCAAGGATGACCAGAAGAAAGATGACCATGAACCCAGTCAGACAAGAGCAAAGTACCAGCAGGGTGCAGACTCTTTGGCTCATAACAGTTGTGTAGTGCTATGGCCGGCAGATGGAGACACAGCGGTCATAGGACATGGCGGCAAGGAGGAAGAACTCGGTCGCCCTAAGCAGGATGAAGAAGAATAGCTGAGTTGCACAACAGTTGTAAGAAATGGTCCTGTCCCCGGTGACAGTGGTGGCCAGGAAGCTGGGAATGCAGGTGGACGTGAAGCAGATCTCCAGGAAGGAGAAGCGGCGCAGGACGAAGTACATGAGGGTGCGGAGGCGGGAATCCATTAGGGTGAAATTGACGATGGACAGGTTGCCAGTGACGCTCATTGTGTAGGTGACAGACATGTAGAAGAGAATCACCGCCAGTAAATTCAGGTCGGCTGTGAGCTCCAGGAGGATGAAGTCAGTGACTGGCTTGTGGTTCCTCACGGTTGACCGGTGACTCCTCTTGGATAACGCCAAGAGTACCGTCAGTCTGATCTAGTGGAGGGTGATGGAGGGATGTTTCTCTACTCCCTCTAGACTAAGTGGGTAGGGACAGCTCCAGATATGCCCAGGGTCCTCCACCCCAGGACGGGTGCATGCGATCTTGGGCATGGCTGGATCAGGACCCATTTCTTGAGGTGACTTCATGTGTTGATGGCTGACACCTCCCCGCGAGAACCAGAAGAATGATGATCCCAGCAGCGATCCTTAGGTGTCAGCACCCGGAACCTGCATGAAGGTCGAAACAGAGTTAATACTAGGAATGGAGATTATATTTACTGAGTACCCATTTGGAGCAGGGCACTGTTCTAATCTCTCATCAAAGTACGCACAAGCATGTGACAAATACCCTGTGCACATAGAGCTTTCGTTCTCATGGGTAGGCAACCGTAAACGTATTTCAAGGTAGTGTGCTCAAAAAATAATTTGAATAGTATGTATACATGATTGCTGAGAATGGGTGCAGATGCCCCGTGGACAATGGATGTGTAAATGCCTCGTGTATATGTGACTGGGGAGGGGGGGGGGAGTGCCTTTTGACCGATCCATGAATGTCAAGGTTTCATCGCAATATATGCACCCAACTTATCATCTGCCAATACGTGGGGAACTGATTTCGTCAGAAGCCTTGAGGAAGGAAGAGAATTTGGGACCATGAGCATAGGACCCAGTGATTGTTAAGAAGCTCATAGCCCAGCCATTCCCTGGACATATTGGCAGAAAAAGGAGAAGACCCTAAGGGGAGACGAGTCCGGGATATCTGTCATGAGTGAATTACAAACGTGGATTTTTGTCAATCCATCAGTCGTGTGAACTGAGCCCTTACTGTGTTCAGGGAGCTGTACTACGGGCTTGGTAAATTAAAACAAAACAATATAACAAATCCCTTGCCCACAACAAGCGTACAATCTAGAGGGTGAGACAGACATCAATGTAAATAAATAAATTACGGATATGTACATAGGTGCTGTGGGGCTGGGACGGGGGAGGGGGGTTGATGTTGCTGAATATAGGGAGTCAGTCAGGGCGATACAAAAAGGAGTGGGAAGAGAGGAAGTCAAGCCCTAACTATGTGTCAAGAACTTTATAAAACGCTGGGAGTAGATAGAAGATAGTTTGGTCCCTAATGGGACTCACAACCTAAGGAGGAGGGAGAACAAGTATTGAATCCCCAGTTTACAGTTGAGGGAACTGTAACAGAGAATTTAAATGACTGGACGAAGGTTACAAATCAGGTAAGTGGCGAAACCGGGATTAGAACGCAGGGACTCTGAATTCCAGGCCTTCTTTTTTTCGGTAGGCGCCACTGCTTCTGAAGAGTAGAGGATCTGGAACAGGAAGTGGCGGGATGCCCAGAGACTAGCCAGTCACCAGGGAGCCTCCCTGGATTAAAGGGATCCTGCTTGGGTCAGTAAGGATGACAAAGGGCAGACTGGGGATAATGTTCTGGGGTGGTGTGTGTGTGTGTGTGTGTGTGTGTGTGTGTGTGTGTGTGCACGCATTTGTTTCTCTCTGATGTCTTTCCCTTTTAAGCCCTCTTTTCTCAAGCTCCCTCTCCCTTATGCGTAGCTTATACACTTGAATATTTACCTTTTAAGCACTTGCTATTCACCCCAGCTTCAGTACCACAGCACTTACATACATATCCTTCATTTACGTATGGATTTATATTTATGTCTGTCTCTTCCTTTATGTTGTAAGGTTCTTCTGGTCAAGGAACGTGTCTACCAACTCCTTTGTACTCTCCCAAGCATTAGTAAAGTGCTCTGCACACAGTTAGCCCTCAATAAATACCATTGATTGATTGATTGATTGATTTTCTGATAATTACCAGTTCTGAATGGAGGCTCCAGGACAGGGTCTCAGGCTACAGGAACTCAGGGTTAGAGGGAAGGTGGACACAGTCATCCATGTATTGTGGCTCTGAAATCCACAATAGGAAAGGGAAGGGCCAAAGCGACCCTGAGAGATCCTCACTTCCAGAGCACTTTGCCCTGATTCTGAGGGTCACCCCAAACGCCTGTTTTGGCCTGCGGCCGGGGTAGTGGTACTGAGATAGCGACATGCCTGTATGGAATTTCCCACCTGTTCCGCTGCCCCATGTTGACGGGAAACTGCTCAGACCCTACTCCCTTCCTCGCCCTCCAATTACCATTGGACACGTGACCCCATCCACTCCCAACGAGGTCAGGTTTTCCGCGTCCTCTAGGAAGCATGAGGAAAAGAAGGCATCAGGTTTTCTCTGTTCACAGCAGTGGAGGCAATCTGGCCTCCTGGTTCAGGAGATGGCCTTCTCTACCTACTGCAGAAGCAAGATTAGGGATTTGTACTCTTTGGTTCCTGATGGGCCCACGGGGACCAATTATAAGAACAATGAAAGTCTCCCCAAGGATAAGTCAGGAGACACAAATGGATTGAGGTTGCTTTGTTGGCTTTGGCTGTGAAACTTTAATTCCCAGATTGGGGCACAGCCACAGTCATTCCAAAACATCAATCCCCTGTCCAAGTGATCAAGACGAGAGCAAGTGAGGTGGAGCAACGGAGATCTGTTTTTTACAAATGGTGGTTAGGCCCAGAGTGGTTGAATCTCTTTCGGAGATGGAACCTACTCTCAATTAATCCATTAATTGTATATGTTGAAACAACAGCTGGGAAACATCATGGTCTAGTAGAAAAGAACACGGACTTGGAAGTCTGAGAACCTGAGTTCTAATCTTGGGTCTGCCACTGGCATGATACATGACTATAACTTCTCTGAGCCTCAGTTCTCCTGTTCTCCCTTCTACGTAGGCTGTGAACCCCATGCAGGACAAGGACTGGATACAACCTGTTTGTTTTGTATCTACCCCAGCACTTAGAACAGTGTTGGATACATAGTAAGTTCTTAACAAAATATCGTAAAAATGGGGATTAATATGGATGCCTCCCTCTTACTTAGGATCATGTGGGACAGGGACTGTGTCCATTATGATTATTTTGTGTCAGTCCCGGTGCCTAGAACAGTGCTTGGCACACAATAGGAATTTACCATAAAATAGTAGGCATGATCCCTGCCTTCACAAAGCTTATCATCTATCGTGAGATTTCCTGCTTTGATTCCCGGGGACCTGTCACTCCTCCTGTGCTAATAGATCTCAGGGCGGGATCATGAAAATGAAAGGATGTGTTGAAACCCCACCCGTGTAAGCGGCCCGCTTTCGGTACCTGGACGATCTGCCATGCGCTGAGACTACCTGTGAAGGGTGTGGGATAAAGTCCCTGTCTAGGAGCTAAAGGTTGAATCTGTGTTAATAATAATAATGATGGTGGTCTCTAAATGACACCCCCCTGAGAGAGGTAGTATCCTTCAGGTCCTCTCTCTTTCCCTTCCTCCCTCCCTTCTCATATGGGTCCTCCTTTGCCTACCACCTATACTGGAGTGACGCTCTCCCTACCCAGTCTCTATTTTCCCTCCTCAGCTCTCCCTTCCTTAACCTCTGTGCTCTTCCCTCTTATTTAAGAAGGAAACAGAAAGGAGTTCAGGCATCTCTGTCCATCAAGTGGAAAGGAAGTGGGATCCCCTTTCTCTCTTCCCTGAGGAGGAGGGGACCCAGGATGCACCTGTGTCTATGAAGATATCTAGGGGATCCTGGTCCAAAATGGGGAAGACTCTATTCCGGGGCAGCTCTAGCTCTGAGTACCCCACTTCCCGGGGAAGCTGCCACCTGAAAGTTTCTGGACAGAATTCCTGTCCCTCAGCACCTCTTACACTCTATTTCTCCACTTCCGTTTACATGGGGTACCACAGGCCTCCGTTCAATCAGGTCCGGGTAGAGACAGGGACACCTGACTGAGAGATTCAGACACACTCATCTCCTCCTATTGGGGTCCCCTAGAGCAACACCCCCAGGTCCACTCCCTCCCAGAAAACCCGCTCGGTGGTTGTGGGCTGGAGGATGTAGCTGGCACTTTTATTCAGTTTTTTGGGAGCTCAGTATGACCAGAGCCTCGCTTGAGAGTCGCCATGGAGGTTACCAGTGTCCTGTCCCCTGGCTGCAGCTCGTGTGGTAGCTTAGGTTCCTCACAGGGAAACATACTGACCCTCGGCCCTGGGTCGGGACGAGTTTCTGCGGTTGCCCTGAGCTGACCCCACTTGTGGGAGACCGCATCACGTGCTGACCAAGCAGTCAATCAATAAATCTATGCCTCTCCGCTTAGGACTCCAGGAGTGAGCTGGGATCAGACTCTCTACTTGGTATCATTTTCCAGAGCAGCAACAAGGATGGCAGACCAGCTTCCCTCAGTCAAGCATCTGGTAATGCTTCCCTGAGTCCCATGCTTCTTGTGGTCTCCCCGATAACTCAGCCTCCTTTTAGGACCTCTCCTCTTGTATCGAGATACTCCACTCCCCCAATACTGAGTGGGATGCTAGGCCTATCATTTAATCAATTAAGTCAATCAGTCACTCCGTTAGTCAATCAATGGTTTGTATTGAACAGCTAAGGAATGTCAATCTGATAGCATTTTGAAAAATGTTTTTTAATAGTATTTGCTAAGCATTTACTATGTGATACTAAGTGCTGGAGTACACACAACTAATCAGCCCCATATAGGGCTCACAGTCTTCATCCCCATTTTGCAGATGAGGTAACTGAGGTGTAGAAAAATTAAATGGTTTACCCAAGGTCACGGTCTACAAATGTCAGAGCTGGGATTAAAGCCCAAGTCCTCTGACTCCCAGACCATGTACTTTCCACTAGGCAATAGTTACTGAGTGTTAATCAATCCATCCATCAATCAAATGGAATTTATAGACAGCCTTCTAAATCTTAGGCACTGTATGGAGTGCTTTGGAGAAGACAAGTGGAGAAAGACATAGGTTGCTCTCATCCTGATGTTTCCGATCGAATTGGGGAGACAGGCAGGGATGATTTCCAAAGAGTAGAAACCTCTATAAGAACAAGCATCAGATAAGGAGCAGAAAAATGAGACAGATTGGAATGTCAACCCAAATCACATTAAATCACTGAAATAATAATTTAACATATTCATATAGGTAAATGCAGGGAATGGATGTTAGAAGGTGGGAAAGAGAGGGGGAGTGTGGGAAGCTGGAGGTGAGCGGGGGAGTGGGAAGTGGGACTGAGAGGATAGGATTGAGAGGTGGAGATCTGGTGCCCTCCCTCTGATGACCAGTGACATCACTGCTACAGGAGCAAGGACTAATAATAATAATGACAATAATAATGGTACTCTTTAAGTGTTTATTATGTGCCAAGCACAGCTGTAAACACTGGGGTAGGTAAAAGTTATTCAGGTTGAACACAGTAATTTAGCTCAGACGCGGAGGGAAATTTGCAATAAAAAACACATTGCACCTAGGCTTGGTTATTGGTTTCGACAACGACCCGTTAAGTCAGCCTCGGAATGTTCTTATTATGCAGATGAAAAAGCTAAATCCTCCTCTGAGTGGATCAGGGAGGAGGATTGAGTTAACAGGGGGACCGGCCTAGGAAAGGGATTTCCAGGAGGGTGGGTGCGGGGGTGCACAGAGGGATGGAGAACCGCCAGGTCCTGTTTGGCGGGAAGCAGATGAAGCATTAAGCTAATGTGCAGGTACCGAATATCTGTGAACCATTTGCGACTCCTGCAGATTTTCCTGTGATAATTTATCGTAGATGAGCCCTCACATCCTGGAGGAAAACCCAACTCGTTGAATCAAGTCCCTGACTGCCTGCCTGACCTGCCCATTCCGCAGCATATAGATGAAGGGGTTCAGCATGGGAGCCACAGCGATGTTGAGAACGGCCACCCCCTTGTTCAGTTCCACCCTGTCTTTGGCGGACGGTTTGATGTACATGAAGAAACAACTGTCATATATGATGGAGACCACGACCATATTGGGGGAGCAGATGGAAAAGGCTTTTCTCCTCTGCTGGGCAGAGGGCAGTCTTAGGATGGGGCAGACGATAGCCGTATAAGACCTGGTCATCAGCACCAAGGTGATATGGAGTGTCCTCAAGGCCAGGACCCATCAGCACCTGGTAGCGGGTGTCTGTGCACGAAAGCCCCATCATTGGGGAAGAATCGCAGATGAAGTGGTTGAGGACGTTGGAGACGCAGGGGTCTAGCTGGGCGATCATCACAACCAGCGGGAAAACGATCGGATAACTGTTGAGAAAAGGGCAGAGGACCAGCAGGGAGCAAATGCCCCCGCTCATAACTGTCGTGTGATGCAGGGGCCGGCAAATGGCGACAAAGCGGTCATAGGACATGGAGGCCAGGAGGAACAACTCTGTCACCCCAAGGAAGATGAAGAGCAGCTGAGTGAAGCATTTGGAAGAGGAAATGGCTCTGTCTCCGGTGGCGATGGTGACCAGGAAGACGATCTCCAGCAAGGAGAATCTGCGCAGGAAGAAGTATATGGGGGTACGAAGGTGGGAGTCCAGAAGGGCTAGAGTGACGATGGTCAAGTTCCCAGTCTTGCTCACTGCGTAGGTGAGAAAGAGGAGGAGAAAGAGCAGACCCTGCAGGTGGAGTCATCTGTGAGCCCCACGAGGATAAGCTCTGTTACCCCCGTGCTGTTTCCCATGATTGTTTGGCGGAGTCAGCAAATCTGCAGAAGCAATCGGAGAGATGGGGGAACTGAGGGCAGGTGCAGGAGTAGCCTAAAATGGAGCGAAGAGCTCATGGACCAACCAACAAGCGATTTCCCTCTCCTGAACATTCAGTGGTTCAGGATCTGGTTGCCACACGACCCAACCATGAATACTGTAGTCAGAGAGGGTTTGGTAGGAAAATGTCCCCAGTTCGACTCCAGCCAATCCACTGAAGTCTCGTGGGCACCCGTTTGACCCCTGTCTTCTAGTCCAGCCCTGGGCCTATCCCTGCCCACAGTACAGGTGATCCCGCTGTCCCCTGAAAGCTCCACGTACTTCTAGCAACCTAGTTCTCTCTGGCTCCCACCTCTCAGTTTATTTCTCACACTTTCGACTGCATGCTTCTGCTCTTCTGTCTGCTTCTGCCAAGATCTGGTAGTGACTTTCAGAGGCCAAGATTTACACAGCCTGGGATAGGGGTAGGGGGCCCCTAGGAAACGGGGTCAGATATGTGGACTACTACTTTCCATTATCTCCGTCCTCCTTTCCCGTCCTCCAGCTTCTTTTTCCTTTTCCTCCTTCTTTCTCATTTACCTCCTCCTCTTCTTTCTTTTTCCTCCTCTCATTACACTTTCTCCTCTATCTCCTCTTACCCTTTCTTATTCCTTCTCTTCCCTCTTTCTTCTCCTCTTACTTCTTGTTCTCCTCTCCCCCCAGCCTTCTTCCTCCCATTATGCTTCTTCTTCCTCTTCCTCCCTTCTTCTGTATTCCTTAGCCCCTCTTCCCCTTCCCCTTCCTGGTCCTCGTCATACACTTTCTCCACTTCTCTGGTGTCCTTTTCTATTGAGCAGCAGTCATACACGGTTCAGGAATTATCTTGTGCAATGGATGAACTAGTTACAGAATTAACAAAGTACACCCTATGTGCTAAGCACCACCTGAGGTATTGAGGTAGATTCAAATGGTCAGATCGGACCCAATTTCTGTCCCTCAGGAGGCTCACAGTCTATCTTCATTTCATAGAGGACGAAGATGAGGTTCAGAGTGGTGAGGTGTTTGCCCAGGCCCGCCCCCGAATAGGCCAGAGGGAGAATTTTGACTAGAAGCCAGGTCTCCTTACTCCCAGGCCCGTGCTGTTTTCACTAGGATGCTCTGCCTCCTGCCGAAGAGTAAAGACAGCTCCATCACATGCAAGATGTGATGACTGACCTGAATGGACAACTTCCCTAACAGGGAGCGCGGGATCTCCAGGGTGGGGTAAGATCTTCCTCCTGTTCCATGTGGAATGAAATTGTCGCAGGAGACGCCCCCTACCCCTGTTCGGGGAGATGTCCATGGTTTCTGCTCACTCGATTTACTCAGGCTGATGGCATGTATTGGACGAGGAGATATGAAGAAGACTAGTTAATTTAAGGATCACAGCTTGGGGCTAGGTGCTGGAAGACCTAGCTTAGTACAGTGCTCTGAACACCGGAAGTGCTTTAAAAATATGATTCACTGACTGATTTTTCCTGTTCTTTGATGTTTAGTATTGTTCACTGCCCTTATAGAACTCCCATTTTTAAAAACTTGAGAGGCTCATAAATAGAGATTCCAATTAGTCCTGTCCGGTGGAACGCTTTTGAGTGTCGCCCCACTGCGCTACTGCACGTTCAGCAGGGCGTAACCGAAAATAAATCAGGATTGGGTATTTGGAACACTATTTTGTGTGCACACCGCCACGATTCCCAGGGACACATTTCACCTGCAACGGTACTCTAAGAAGTTGTGTTGTGCACCAGGGACATCATTAAGTAGTACAGACACACGGGAAGATAGAAAATTAGGAAAATGTAGGTCTCAGAATGCCTAATCCTTTGGTTTCCATATCTTGAAAAATTGCCATTGTAGATAAAACGTGCCAGTTTTGTGGAGATGACAGATGGGTAGAAATGATATGTTCACTTTAATTACTGATTCCTATTCGTTCATTCATTCACTTAGTCATTCAACCACAGTCATTGAGCGCTCACTGTGTGTCAGGCACTGTACTAAGCGCTCGGGTGAGTAAACTAGAACAACCAAAAACACATTCCTGCCCACGCCGTGCTTACAGTCTTGAGGGGGCGACAGACATTAATATAAATCAGTAAATGATAAATAGATAAAAAATAAATGAATTACAGTTCTTAGCAGATACATACCGATGTGCTGTGGGTATCAGAGTAAAGATGAATGAAGGAGCAAGTGAGAGTGGCACAGAAGGGAGTGGGAGAAGAGGAGAGGAGGGCCTAGTCAAGGTAGGCTTTTTGGAGGAGAAGTACCTTCGCTAAGGTTTCGAAGTGGGGGACAGAAAGTATCTGAAGCAGAGAAGCAGCGTGGCTCAGTGGAAAAAGCCCGGGCTTGGGAGTCAGAGGTCGGGGGTTCTAATCCCGGCACCACGACTTGACAGCTGTGGTACTTTGGGCAAATTACTTCACTTCTCTGTGACTCGGTTACCCCATCTGTAAAATGGGAATTAAGACTGTGAGCCCCAAGTCGGACAACATGATAACTTTGCATCGATTCCAGGGTTTAGAACAGTGCTTGACACATTGTAAGCGCTGGAGAAATACCATTATAATTACTATTGTTACCTGTCTGATATGAAAGAGGGCGGACATTCTGGACCAGAGGGAGGATGTGGGCAGGAGTTCGACGGTGAGATAGAAGAGATCGCGGTAAAGTGAGAAGATTAGCGTTAGAGGAACGAAGTATGCTGCCTGGGTTGAAGTACGAAAGAAGCAAGGTGAGGTAGGAGGGGGCAAAGCGATGAAGTGTTTTAAAGGCCAGGGTGAGGAGTGTTTTTTTGAAGCACAGGTGGATAATAATACAATAATGATGATGATGGAATTTGTTAGGCGCTTACTATGTGCAAAGCACTGTTCTAAGCGCTGGGAGGATGCAAGGTGATCACGTTGTCAGACGTGGGGCTCACAGTCTTAATCCCCATTTTACAGATGAGGTAACTGAGGCTTAGAGATTTTAAGTGACTTGTCCAAGGTCACACAGCAGAAATGTGTGGGAGCCGGGATTAGAACCCATGACCTACAACTCCCAAGCCCGTGCTCTGTCCACTGATAAGCAACCGCTGGAATTTCTTGAGGAGTGGGGATACATGTTCTGAACGTTTTTGCAGGAAAACTTTTCGGGAAGCAGAATGGAATATGGACTGGAGTGTGGAGAGAGAGGAGGCAGGGAGGTCAGCAAGGAGGCTGTTACACTAATAGTGCTGGCCGGACTGTGTGGGTGGAAGGAGAGAGTGGAGTCAAGGCTCATTGCAAGGTTATGGGCTTCCTGTGCCCATCTTCCAGGAGTTTTTGTGATATTTAGCATTCCATTTTCCGTTGAGTTTCTTTTTGTGAAGATGGGACCCTGTATATATGGGTATATATGGATACACGGTGGGTCTCCAATTTAGACATGGTTAATGATAGAATACCTTCCTGTCTGGGAAATCCTCAGCCTAATGGTTGGGCAGGCAAAAAGGCACAATGGGCTTAGTAAAGGATATGGATAAGGCAAACGTCCAGGAGCTTTCTTGTCTGATACAATTACCTCCTAGAGCCCCACCTTTAGGGAAATGGGGAAGTAGCCAGAGGAGTATTTCCTGGAGCAGGGGGATGTGACCACCGCCCTTGAGAAGAGTGAGGGAGGTCTCAGGTGGCAGAAATCCCCAAGACCAGGAAACCATAGAGCATCCCCAAATCATTTATTGGTCATCATGTCTGTCTCCCGCTTCTAGACTGTAAACTTGTTGGGGACAGAGAATGTGTCCACAAACTCTGCTGTGTGGTACTCTCCCAAACTCTTAGTCCAGTGATCACTCGATCAATGCCATCGATCGATGGTGCTGGCTTACATCACAGGGACTGGCTACAATCAGGGTTTATAGTATTTGTTAAGCACTTGTCATGTGGCAGTCACTGCACTTAATGCTGGTGTAGGTGCACAATTATTGGAATGGATACAGTAACTGTACCATATAGGGCTCAGTGTCTTGATCCCCATTTTTCACATGAGGGAGCTGAGGACCAGAGATGTGGAGTGACTTGCTAAGATCACACAGCAACCAGGTAGCAGAGCCGGGATTGGAATACAGGCCCTTCTGTCTCCCAGGCCCTGGGTCTAGGAGACATTGGGTAACTCTGCCTCTCTCTGTGACTTGTGCCACACCGCTGTGCCTTGTGTCTCTCAGTTGGTCTAGAATCCCGACCCCCACCCCCACCCCAACACGCCAGTTATTGCCTGACATCAAAGGTCAATCCCACTCCCAACCCCTCCCTCCCCCCACTCCCGGGTTCTTACCTGATTTTCTAAGGCTGTTTTCACCTGAAGCATGATGGAGAGTATCCGCATTGCCTGCCCCACCCTGGTCATGTTGGGGCTCCTCAAACAATACAGAACTTGCAGGGAGAGGTTACTCAGCTGGAGCAAGGTCAGGTTCCTGGTCCAGGACTAGTGGGAGGAGAAGCGGGGGTCAGTGAGCGATGGCACATTCTGACCACTTAATAGAAGAACAATGGTAGCAATAATAATGATAATAGTACTTGTGATATTTGTTAAGAGTTTACAGTGGGCCAGGCACTGTATCAAGCTCAAGAGTGAGTCCAATCAAATCGGGTTAGACATAGTCCCTGTGGAACCTGGGGCATGCTTTACCAATCCCCATTTTCCAGTTGACGGAACTGAGGACCCGAGAAGTGAAATGACTTACCTAAGGTTCCATAGCAGATAGATGGCAGAGCAGGGATTAGAACTCATGGCCTTCTGACTCCCAGGCCTCCTGGCCTATCCCCTCCCAACTCCCGCCTCACGTAGCAGGGAGACCCTCCCCTCCCTGCCCTTCCCCCAGCCCCCTCCCCGGCCCCGGAGAGGCCCAGGCCCAGAGGAATGACCAAGCCCAGGGAGTGTTGGCTCTTACCACCAGATCACTGTGGGACTGGGATCCGTAGAGCTCACTGAGCACGAGATCAAAACACTGCTCTGGGAAGGAGGGAGAAACCCCGCGGTGAGAACTCGCTCAGTGATGATGATGATGGCATTTGTTAAGCGGTTACTATGTGCCAAGAATTGTGTCTGGGTCTCTTTGCCCCCTGCCCCCAATTCCCTCCCCCAAACACCCCACCAACTCTAGAACATTCTGAGGACGGGGCTGCACCCGGCCCCTCGCCACCCCCCACCAAAAAAAAACCAGGCCTCTGCACCCCACCTTCCATCTCCTCTTTCTATTAACTTTGTTGGCGGTACTTGCTATGCACTTACTCTGTGCCAGGCAATCTATTAAGCGCTAAGGTAAACAGAAGGTAATTGGGTTGAACAGAGTCCATGTCTCACATGCGGGCTCGCAATCGATCCCCATTTTCCTGATGAGGTAACTGAGGCATGGGGAAGTGACCTGACTTGCCCAAGGTCACCCAGCAGACAGGGGCAGAGCTGGGATCAGAACCCAGGTCCTTCTGTCTCATAGGCCCGCACGCTGTCCACTACCGTGTCACAGGCTCTTCACCGTTGCTCATCACTTCCTCTTTGAACTCTGTGTCCTCGGGAGCTGGAGCGACCCGGGAGTTGCAGGCAAAAAGCCTTCTGGAATGAGCCTTTCGGGCCCATTCCAGGCAGCGCCGCATCCTGGAGGTCTCACTCGCAGAAAAAATTCTCCTGGAGCCGTAGGAAGAGTTGAAAGAGAGGGAGACGTAAAGGGGGTTGAACGAGGCAGCTGGAATGGGGCACCTACCTCTCCCAGTCCCGGCCTCGGCCTTCCCTCGCAGGTTAGGAATGGGGGAGGCACCTCCAGCACCTCCCATAACTGCCGCTGCCCTCCCCTCCTCCCCTCCCTTTTGCCACCTCCCTTCTTCTGCTCCTCAGCCCCTGTTTCCTTCGGCTCCCAACTCCTGGCCCCAGCCTGGACCCCCGCCTGATCCCCCTCTCTTGCCTTCCCAGCTGACCACATCCCAGGCCCGCGGACACAAGAGTGGACTGACCGAATGAATTGAGATATTCCGCTGATCGTTATCACTCGACACTTCTCTACTCTGCTCTACTCTAATTCAAGTCCCCCTCCCTAGCCCAAAACAAGTCCCCCACCTCTTCCTAGCCCTCCCCAAACACCTTCCCTCAACAAATAAACGAAATCCTTCTCTCTCCTCTCTATGTTCCAATCTACTCTCACGCTCCGAACCACCAAACTACTACCGAAAGCACCATGAGCTCTACAACCACCACCAAAACCTCGGGCAACGTTCCAATAAACACTTCCCGTCCCCAAAGGGCAGACCCCTAGCGCCCGGCCTCTGACATCAGTAGTACATCACAGTCAATTGCCAGGCAGGGCTCGAGCCCTTCCCCTTTTTGCTCCCCCGCCCCTCCTTTCCTCCCCACGATCCCCCCCCCGCCCCCCCGCCCAACCTACGTTCTCTGACTTTCAGTCTTCGTCCATGTACCCTGAGGATCTGCCTTTTCCCGGCTTTCTTTGTGGACTGTGCCCCCTGCTCCACCCCTCCTCTCCCATAAGGGCACGAGTCAGAACTTGTCCAGTCTCTGCTGTGCAGTTTGGGATGGAGGTAGTGCCCTTTGGCTCTTTGAAATGAGAAGCCTTCCCAGAGCATGGCCAGTCCTCTAATCGGAATCAGAATCATGGAATTTGTTAAGCACTTACTATGTGCCAAACATTTTCCTAAGCGTTGGGGTGGATACAAAGTAATCAGGTTTCATAACGTCCGTGTCCCACATGGGGTTCACAATCTGAATCCCCATTTCAGAGGTGAGGGAACTGAGGCTCAGTGAAGTTAGGTGACCTTACCTAAGGTTACAGCAGCCGAGTGGCAGAGCCGAGATTAGAAACAACTTCCTCTGACTCCCAAACCTGTGCTTTTGTGGCTGCTCAAGTTCTCCAGTCTGGAAGCTCATTATGGGCAGGGAACCAGTCTGCTAATTCTGTTGTATCAGACTTTTCCAAGGGCTCAGTACAGTGCTCTGCACATAGTAATAATATTAATAATAACAGTAATTGTGGTATTTGTTAGGCGCTTACAATATGCAGACCACAGTACTATGTGCTGGGGTTGATACGGGCAAATTGGGTTAGACACAGGCCCTGTCCCACGTGGGACTCACCGTCTCATCCCCCATTTGCAGATAAAGTAACTGAGACACAGAGAGCTAAAATGTCTTGTAGTAAGCATTCATAGCTCATAGCTCTTGTAACTGCACATAGAGGCAGCATGGCCTAGGAGTCAGAAAGACCTGGTTTGTAATCCCTGATCTGTCATGTCTCTCCTGTGTGACCTGGGGCAAGTCACTTCTCTTCTTTGGGTCTCAGTCCCTGCATCTGTAAAATGGGGATTAAGACTGCAAGATCTTTATGGACAAGGAATCGATCAATCAATCGATCAATCGTATTTATTGAGCGCTTACTGTGTGCAGAACACTGTACTAAGCGCTTGGGAAGTACAAGTTGGCAACATGTAGAGACGGTCCCTACACAACAATGGGCTCACAGTCTACACAGAGTACACACTCAATAAATATGTTTGATAGATTAAACCTATGAATCCCCAAAGGGACAGGGGCTGTTTTCACCTCAGTTTGGCTGTACACACCCTAGTGATTAGTACAGTGCTTGGCACATAGTAAGTTTTTAACAAATACCACGCTTCTTATGATTATTGTTGCATTATCATTACTATAATTTACTGTCAATGAATACCATTGATTGACTGGTAAAAAGAGTGGAGAAGACTCTCTAGCTCTCCCCGTCTAGGAGTCCCCTCTTTCTAAACCATAGTTGGAGAAGTTGGACTAAGCTAAAGCAGGGGGTCAGGAATTACTGCTCTTCCCTATGATGGGGGTCCCGCATAGAGTTCAATATCAAGGGACCAGGGGCAATCATCCACCCTTCGAGCTCCCTGTGCCTTGACTCTAGAGAAAGAAAAGGGAACTTCTCAAAAAGAAAAATCCATGACCTATAAGGGTGTCATGAAAGAGGAGGTCCCAGGATTAGAAGTGTAGAAAACAAGAAAATCTTTCAATCTGGATCAAGTATGCTCACCGGTGGGATTACTGGTGGAGAGACTCCTTTTGGGGTTCACCCAAAGTAAGCGGGGTTCATAGCTAGAAAGGTTATTCTCGTTCCCACCTGGGGGCTCGAGTTCTTTCAATGGAGGGGAATACAATACCACCACCAATAATCATGACATTTGTTCAGCATTTATGCCAGGGACTCTACTAAACTCTGGGGAAGATACAAGTTAATCAGTTTGGACACAGACCCTTTCCCACATGACACTCATGATCTTAATCCCCAGTTTACTGTTGAGGTAACTGATGCCCAGAAAAGTGAAGTGACTTGCCCAAGGGCACACAGGAGATACAAGGTGGAGCCAGGATTGCCCTCTGGGGAGAGATTTTCCCATAACAGCTCCTACTAATGAGAATCTTATTTATTTAGTGCTGTTTATGCATCGAGTAATAATCATAAAACTATGGTATCTGTTAACTGCTTACTATGTGCCAAGCACTGTTCTAAGTATTGGAGTAGATATAAGGCAATCCGATCAGACAGGGTCTCGATCCCATTTGCAGCTAACAGCCTAAGAAGTAGAGGTTACTATACTCTCTCCTCATTTCACATGGCCTAGTCGATAGCGCACGGGTCTGGGCGTCCTAAAGACCTGGGTTCTAATCCTTGTTCTGCCACCTGTCAGCTTTATGACCCTGGGCAAATCACTTCACTTCTATGGACCTTGTCTTTAACAGGAGAATTAAGATGGCAAGTCCCATGTGTGTCCAATCTGATTATCTTCTATCTTCCCCAGGGTTTAGTCCAGTGCCTGGCCCATAGTAAGCGCTTCATGGTTGCCACAATTCTTATGATTATCGTTATTATTTCACAGATGAGGAAACTGAGGCACAGAGAGATTTAGTAACTTGCCGAAGGTCACAAAGCAGGAACCTCGTTGCACTGGATTATTTGTATTAAGGTCTGTGTCTGCCTCTAGTTGATGAAGTTGGAGCTATGCCATCTAGGGTTACCCATAATGGAAAGGACTAAGCCGAAGTATCAGACAGAGTCGAATCGCCTGTGCTGGGCAGCTGCAGCGTGGGGAAGAGTCAAAGATGGATGATCGATTTGTTGAGCAAAGACAACAGCAGAGATTCGAGTTTTTACTGTTTGGAAGATGGCAATAGTAAACCACTTCAGTATCTTTACCAAGAAAACTCTATGGATAGGCATAACGGGGTGACTTGTTGACAGAAGATGTGACATTCTGGAAAGGGTGTCTCCATGAAGTTGCGCTGGATTCCAGACAGCTCGATGGCATTTGAAGAAAACTCCCTCTACATTCTGAACCCATTGTGGGCAGGGAATGAGTCTACTGACTCTGTTGTATTGGACTCTCCCAAACAGAACAGTGCTCCTCACATAGTGAGCGCTCCATAAATGTGATTGATTAAGTGATAAATTGTAGTCTTCTGAGTAGCAGAGTCATGCTCTTGCCAGCAGGCCTCACTGCCTCCCACGAAGCTCCTGAACAGGAGACGATGCAGTTTCCTTTTGATGTTGACATGCCCTAGTGTTCTTGGTGGGGATGAAATTTCCAGTCAGGATCAGGTTTTCAGTGCCTTGCTCTCGGTCCCCCAAATGTTGCAAAACACTCGGGGTGAGGCTGGAGTTTCAAGAAGGGAACTTGGTCTTCTCACACTGCCATCCCCCACATGACCGGATCAAGGACAGGCAGACCGCAGAGGTTTCTCTGGTCACCAGGGTGTCTTAAGGGACCCCCGAGCTCTGGTCACCTGGTGTCAGTGGAGGGCTACTTAGCAACAATCAAATGAAACACTTCGATCATTTAGTAGCTATTCTATACCAATGAAAATATTCAGTGTCACCTTCTTAAGTAATAGTTTGGGAAGCAGCATGCCCACTGGAAAGAACCCGGGCCTGGAAGTCAGAAGGACCCGGCTCCCTCCCTTGTCTGTTGCGTGACCTGGGGCAAGTCTCTTCATTTCTCTGTGCCTCAGGGCCCTCATCTGTAAAATGAGGAATAATCAATCGGTCAATAAGACTGTGAGCCTTATGTGAGACATGAACTGTGTCCAACTTGATTTGCTTGTGTCTCCCCCAAAGCTTGTTACATGCCTGACACATAGGGCAGGGATTATCACCGTTTATTGTTGCACTGTACTTTCCCAAGTGCTTAGTGCAGTGCTCTGCACATGGTAAACACTTAATAAATACAATTGAATGAATGAATGAATGGACTAGCCAGTACCCTAAAAATATAGATTTGAAACACCGTTTCTCCTTTTACATGGAAAGAGACAAACTGTACTTTGATGGCATTTCTTAAACACTTACCATGTGTGAAGCACTGGGGTTTCTACAGGTTAATACAGCCAATTACAGCCATGTCCAATATGAATCCCCAGTTTGCAGTTGAGCAAACCGAGTCCTAGGAAACTGACCTTACTAATGTAAGATCACCCCGTGGGTAAGTGGTGGAGCTGGGATTAGAATCCAGGCCCAACGACTCCCAACCTGTGCTTTATCCGCTAGGCCGTGCTGCTTATATGTAACTTGTTGGGAGCCTGGGCTTTAGCCATCAAGCCAAGCTGCTTTATATGTATCTTATCCTTTCTGCTGATTGTGTTTTGTGCACATAGAAATGTGTCTACCAGTTCTGCCACATTGTGTCAGGCACGGTACTGGGAGTCAGATGGATTTGCGTTCTAATCCCAGCTCCTCCACTTGTCTGTTTTATGACCCCTATGTGGGACAGGCACTTTGTCCAAACTGCTTAGCTTGTAATCTATCCCAAGCGCTTAGTACAGTGTCTGGCACTTAGTAAGCTCTTAATAGATTATGTTAAACAACATCAAGAACAAGCACCATGGCCTGGCTGATAGAGGCCAGGGTTAGGAGTCAGAAGGTTTTGGATTCTAATCCCACTTCCACCATTTATCTGCTGTGCAGCCTTGGGAAAATCACTTCACTTTTCTGGGCCTCGGTTTTCTGATCCGTGAAGTGGGTATGAAGACAGTGAGCCCCATGTGGGTCAGGGACTATGTCCAAACCGATGATCTTGCATCATTCTCGGGCCACAACATATTGGACCAGTACAGTGTTCTGGCTTAACACTACAGTGTTAAGTGCTCGTTAAATACCATTGATTGATTGATTGTAATTTCTTCCATCCACATATTTAAAAGCATTTGTAACAGAAGCCTCCTTTCTTGATAATGTCCTAGGGGGTGTGGGGGATCCAAGCCATAAAGTAATGGGTTACTTTCCATATGGGGACCAGATCAGTGAACAACTCAATCAGAAACATTTAAGCAACCCTTGGACGGGTATAGCACCGTGCTAAGTGTGGGAAGAAAACACAGACGTTGATTCATCAGCAACCTCCGGTCTCCTACAGAGTCCCCATCCCCGCACCCCAGATTACTCTTTTGCACTCTTGTTCCACCGTAGGGATCTTGCAATAATAATGATGATACTTGTTGAACCCTTTTCGACGTGACCAAGCACTGTTCTGAGGGCTGGAATTGATGCATGTCAACCAGGTTGGATGGACCCAGGCCCTGTCCCTCATGGGTCATGTACCCTTAATTCCCTTATTTGCGGATGAGGTAAGTGAGTCCTAGAGAAGAAAAGCGACTTTCCCAAGGTTACAGAGAAGACATGTGGTGGAGCCGGGATTTTCATTCATTCATTCAATCATATCTATTGAGTACTTACTATGTGCAGAGCACGGTATTGAGCGCTTGGGAAGTACAAGTTGGCAATATATAGAGATGGTCCCTAACCAACAGCGTGCTCACAGTCTAGAAGGGGGAGACAGACAACAAAACAAAACATATAAACAAAATAAAATAAATAAAATAAATTTGTACAAGTAAAATAAATAAATAAATAGAGTAATCAATCAATCAATCAATCAATAGTATTTATTGAGTTCTTACTGTGTGCAGAGCACTGTACTAAGCGCTTGGGAAGTACAAGTTGGCAACATATAGACATGGTCCCTACCCAACAGTGGGCTCACAGTCTAGAAGGAGGGGACAGAACAAAACAAGACATATTATCAAAATAAAATAAATAGAATAGATATGTACAAGTAAAATAAATAAATAAATAGACTAATAAATACGTACAAACTTATATACATATATACAGGTGCTGTGGGAAAGGGAAGGAGGTAAGGCGTGGGGGATGGAGAGGTGGAGGAGGGGGAGAGGAAGGAGGGGGCTCAGTCTGGGAAGGCCTCCTGGAGGAGGTGAGCTCTCAGTAGGGCCTTGAAGGGAGGAAGAAAGCTAGCTTGACGGATGTGGGGAGGGAGTGCATTCCAGGCCCGGGGGATGACGTGGGCCGGGTGTCGATGGCGGGACAGGCGAGAAAGAGGCACAGTGAGGAGATTAGCGGCAGAGGAGCGGGGGGTGCGTGCTGGGCTGTAGAAGGAGAGAAGGGAGGTGAGGTATGAGGGGGTGAGGTAATGGAGAGACTTGAAGATGAGTGTGAGGAGTTTCTGCCTGATGCGTAGGTTGATTGGTAGCCACTGGAGATTTTTGAGGAGGGGAGTAACATGCCCAGAGCGTTTCTGGACAAAGACAATCCGGGCAGCAGCATGAAATATGGATTGAAGTGGGTGGAGACACGAGGATGGGAGATCGGAGAGGAGGCTGATACAGTAGTCCAGACGGGATAGAATGAGAGCTTAAACGAGCAGGATAGCGGTTTGGATGGAGAGGAAAGGGCGGATCTTAGCAATTTTGCGGAGCTGAAACCGGCTGTTTTTGGTGACGGCTTGGATGAGGGGTGAACGAGAGAGCGGAGTCGAGGATGACACCAAGGTTGCGGACTTGTGAGACGGGAAGGATGTTAGTGCTGCCAAAAGTGATGGGAAAGTCAGGGAGAGTGCAGAGTTTGCCAGGGAAGACAAGGAGGTCAGTCTTGGACATGTTGAGTTTTAGGTGGCGGGTAGACATCCAGATGGAGATGTCCTGAAGGCAGGAGGAGATGCGAGCCTGGAGGGAGGGGGAGAGAGCAGGGGCAGAGATGTAGATTTGGGTGTCATCAGCGTAGGGATGATAGCTGAAGCCATGGGAGCGAATGAGGTCATCAAGGGAGTGAGTGTGGATCGAGAACAGAAGGGGACCAAGAACTGAACCTTGAAGAACCCCTACAGTAAGGGGATGGGAGGGGGAGGAGGAGCCTGCAAAAGAGATTGAGAATTAACGACCGTAGATATAAGAGGAGAACCAGGAGAGGACGGAATCTGTGAAGCCAAGGTTGGATAGCGTGTTGAGGAGAAGCGGGTGGTCAACAGTGTCGAAGGCAGCTGAGTGGTCGAGGAGGATTAGGATAGAATAGTAATAAATATGTACAAACATATATACATTTATGCAAGTACTGTGGGGAGGGGAAGGAGTTAGAGCGGGAGGGATGGGGAGGGGGAGGCGGGGGAGAGGAAGGAGGGGGATCAGTCTGGGAAGGCCTCCTGGAGGAGGTGAGTTCTCGGTGGGGCTTTGAAGGGAGGAAGAGAGCTAGCTTGGTGGATGTGCAGAGGGAGGACATTCCAGGCCAGCGGGAGGAAGTGGGCCGGGGGTCGATGACGGAACAGGCAAGAACGAGGACCAGTGAGGAGATTAGCAACAGAGTAGCGGAGGGTGCGTTCTGGGCGTAGGGGTATTTTGTGTCCAGTCGGCTGTTGGTGTCCATTCGGCTGTCCACGACCCTTCTCTAGTGTAGCAGGTCGTCACTGCAGCCGTTAGGCATCCCTTTGTAGCCAATCCCGACGACTTTGTTTTCCATGTTCACGATGCAGTCGCCCACCTGGGAGCTAGGGTCCGTGCTCCGAATCCAACCCAACTGACTTGTATCTACCTCAGCACTTGGTACAGCGCTTGACCCATACTCCATCAATCAATCATTCAACCAATCATTCGTATGTATTGAGGTCTAACTATGGGCCAAGCACTGTACTAAGCGCTTGGGTGAGTACAATAGAACAGAATTAGCAGATAGGTTCCCTGCCTATAAGTAGCTTATCATCTAGAGGAAGCATTTGGCAAATTCCATCATTAATTAATTATCCGACATGAGATTTCAGACACCGTTAAGCCCTCGCCCAAGTGGAATAGGATTAAGCCCTCACCCCAGGGCCACTGAGATTTCTCCTACCGCGAGGTGATCGGTCCGAGTACCGACTAAGACCAGCAAGAGCATCACAGGTTCAAAGGTCTCCACCAGCCCGTCCTTCAGTCGAGTCCGCCAGCTCACCTTTCTAGCTACCCTGCTCTGTGTGGGGTGGAGCTGTTGGTCTGCTTCCCCCCACCCGGGTCAGCAGCCTCAGGAGATCACTGGATTACACTTAGATTCAGGAGCGGAAGAAGGAAGCAAACAGATCCAGTGAGTTTGGTAATGAAAACTATGGCTTTACTCCGAAAACCTATGTGAAGGCTAAGGCTTTGATGCATGTGTCTATGGGAAACCTATGGCTTTACTGCATAAACCTCCCAGAGCTGTGCATCCGTTTACAAAACATGCTCAAACCTCGAACGAAAGGTATTACATCCTTTAGGTATCCAATGTCTCGCCCCACCACGGGGCGGTTTGCGCGCATACCTCAACCTCAATCTCAGATAGACAGGTCCTCGAACCCCTTTTCCTCTCTAGAACTTGTCGGGGCCTTTACAGAGCCTCGGGCCGGGAGTACTAGGCTAAGCCAAAAACTCTCTGGACTCTCCAAGCCTCCCCCCACCCGGGTTGCAAAGAGCAAGAGTTAGTTAGCCCAGGTGCACATTGTTTTGATGGGGGTGGGCGTGGAAGTGACAGCTGGGCGTTCATATTCCCCGACCAACCAGGGGAGCAATCCAATATGACCGCCATGTTTCGAAAATATTATCTGCCTGTAACGCGTAACATCGAGCTTCTTCCGCATGGACCCTACTCTACATAGAAACATGTTTTTGTGGACGTGGCAGACGGGGAAGATATAGGGGAATTTGGGTGAGATGTTTAGTCCCTGTTATGTGTAACCTTGAGCCAAATCTGCAGCGTGTGGCCTCTAACTACAAGTCTTTGTTACCCATACATAAACCACTCAGAGCATGTAACAATTCCCTGATAACAGAGGTGAAGAAGGGCCTTTCCAAAATGAGGTCCGTTTGGCTAGCTCTGGTTGGGAGACTCCAGAAGCATCCCGACCGGTCAGCTCCAGTGTTGGTCTAGGCGGAGCGCGTGCAGGTGGATCTTCATGGAGCAGCAGTGGTGAAAAAAAGCTATAGAGAAAGCTGGAGAACAACAGAGCACGAGACCATTTAAGCCACGTCTTGAGCGAGGAAAGTCAAAATATGCCAGGACCAGTGGGGGAGGCAACATTGGGGAAATATGAGGAAAGGAATTCCCAAATGACTTCCAGTTTCTCAGAGTCTATTCGGTCCTACCCGAGTCCTGTAGACATATGGGACCAGGTCTCCCGTACCTTGGCCGTCTGGTTTTGGAGGGCAAATCCAGTGTGAGCTGCGCGGACGATATGCACAACGAGCTTGGCCAAGTCCTCCTCGTATAGTTTCTTGTGTGAAGCCAGAGCCTACATTCCTAGTCTGACATCCTTCATTCATTCATTCATTCATTCATTCAATCATATTCACTGCGCGCTTACTGTCTGCAGAGCACTGTCCTAAGCACTTGAAAAGTACAATACAACAACAAATAGAGACAATCCTTCCCTAACGGGCTCATAATCTAGAAGGGGGGAGATAGGCAACAAAACAAAACAAAACAAATGGACAGGCATCAATAGCATCAATATAAATAAATAGAATTATAGATGTATACACATGATCAGTAAAATCAGTAGAATTATAAATATGAACATGTATACACAAGTGCTGTATGGTGGGGAGGGGTTGTAGAGTAGAGGGAGTGAGCAGAGGCGATAGGGAGGGGAGGAGGAGCAGAGGAAAAAGGGGACTTAGTCTTGGATGGTCTCCTGGAAGAGGTGAGCTCGTGAAGGTCGCGTACCTATGGGGATGAAGAGAAGAAGCCCCGTGTGGGACAGGGACTAGGTCCAACCCGATCTGGTCTTATCCCCCACAGTGCTTAGTACAGTGCCTGGCACACAGGAAGCGACTAAAAAATACAGCAGGTATTATTATTAGATTGGGTGCCCCATGTGGGACAGGGACTGTATTTTTACCTGATGATCTTGTATCTAGCCCAGTGCTTAGAACAGTGCTTGGCACCTAGTCAGCGCTTTACAAATGCCATCATTATAATTTTTCAGACCTCCAATCAACTTCCTAGAATTGAAGCAGAAGCTGAGCCGATTTTTGAATCCTACTCTCCCTAGCGCTCGGTAAAGTGCTCTGCCTCCAGTAGGCACTCAATAAATCCCATCGATTGGCCAAATAAGCAGATTACCCCGAGTCACCTGGAGGTCCTGATGGCAGTCATCCAGCAATTCAGGACTGAGGGCTAGACCGACCTTAGTTAATTATATTATAAACATTTCTTATTTATAGTAATGTAAATAATATGTACTCTAGATTGTGAGCTCTTTGTGGACAGGGGATGTGTACCCCAACTCTGTGGTATTGTAGTCTTTCAAACACTCAACAAGGTACTCTGCACGCAGTAAGCTCTCATGAAATCTGATGGATCTACAGATTAGTTCTGCAATTCGGACACTAAATTTAGCTAATTGTTACAAATAAAGGCAGAGCTTAATCTCTACCCATAGGGACGTATCCCTTTTTCTTCTATCCCACGCTTTGGCACTGGTCCACCTGTGGCCCAGTGGGGCTCTTGACGGCTCTACACCCAATTCCTTATCTGGACAGGCATGAGGGGTATCCCATTTCCTCTCTTCCATGCTATTCTTCTGCGGTTTCCAACAGCAGCATACATCAAATAGGACAAAGCGAAATAGAATAGGAAAATTCACGCACCGAGGTTCCAGGGAAGGAGTACATCCACTCCCAAGGATGCCAAGCGGTTTACTGCGTGTGGACCTGAACCAACCTATCGTGGAGTGTTGAGAATAACCACTGTCTGCATGGCCACCATTGCTGCTCCACTCCGTTGGGAACAGGGCCGATTGCATCTCCCAGGCCACAGCCGTGGCTTGATCCAGGCACTGGGCTAAAGTACAGGAGCGGTAATAAGAGTAAACTATCACGACAAGTGCTGAGAACACGATCTGGACGTTTCTCAACTCCCACGTGCAAAGGCAGAATAGGAATCATGGCCTGAGGCTATTCTTAGTGCTCCCAGTCTGGGAGAGAATAGGAAGCCTGTGAGAACGTGGGCCAGAGCGAAGTGTGAGGCCTGAAAGGCCACAACCAGGAGGGGAAAATAAACCCCCGCCTGGGTCAGAGACCTCCACGAAGATGCCGAGATCTCCCTGCGGACGGGCTACAAACCGGCAGAACCATCAACCACCGCCCGGGTCAAGGACCTGCCCTCTTCCCATGTCGTTCCCCTCCTACATACTCCACCGCGGGTTTCTCCCGAGGAGCTAACCCAAGTGCGGGTGGCAGCTTTGGAGCTGCTGGCAGCTGTGGCCGGCAACTGGGTGACGGAGGAGGAAGCCTGCCTCCAGCAGGAGCTGATCCGCTTCCTCCTCCCCGTCCTTTTCCACTTGAAGTATGAGCACTCGACAGTGGGCAAAGTGAGTCTCCCCGACCCTGCACAGTCCCCTTCATCCCTGTCCCTGGTCCTGGCCTCTTCTGCCTTCTAAAACTCACCCTCGGATTCTCCGTTTCACTAAAGCCAGATACATATTCTTCTGGCTGGCCCAAAGAATCGACTGGGGGTACACCCAAGTAGTTGGATGGACACTAAGCGAAGAGGAGAGGGAGAGCACGGCCTGTGGCACCATCTGGGAGGCCTTGGTGAGTACGACTGGGATGGGTAGGGGACTGTAGGGGTGTCCTTGAGTCTAAGGGGAAATTGTGGGCCCGGATGTCTCCTGCAGGGCACATCGATGGGATATCCGGGGTAATTAGCGTGGGCAGAGCACTGTACCCATTGCTTCGGAGAGTTCAGCTGAACAGCTAGTGGACACGGTCCCGATCAGCAATGACCTTCCAGGCTAGAAGGGTTGATTTGGGAAAGCGACCAGGAGGAGGTTTAGAGCCCAGTGCCCTGGCGTGGAACTAGGTTTTGGGGACTTGGGGGTGGGCATCTACAAGCATGTTGGGGATTGGCAGGGGTCTCTCACTCTCCTTCTCCTCCTGCTCAGATGGAGAGCTTTCAGGACAACCATCCCATTTTCTTGTCCCAAACTCTGGTGTATACCAACTGTGCACAACCAGATGTGAAATTTACGGCTGTGCTCGTCTTCGGTGAGTGGAGAGTGGAAGGCACTGGGGAAAGAAAAGAAAACAAGCAAAAAACCAACAAAAAAGCGTCATTTTCTGTCCCAGCCCCCTTTCCTTGCCGGGTCCCAGAGGAGGCCCCTCTTGATTCCTCCTCCATGCCCCTGGGGACTGGATATTGAAGCCGAGCGGCGATAGTCCTTCTGAGAAACGCGTGAATGGATGGATAGGCAAACAAATTAGAAAATAAAAATAGAAACCGGCGGGACCATCAACCGCCGCCTGGGTCAAGAACCTGCCCCGTTCCCATCTCCTGCCCTTCCTACACACTCTAACGGGGGTTTCTTCTCTGGAGAGACGCCAAATACAGGCTGCTCCCCTGGAGCTGCTGGGAACCGTGGATGGTGGATGGTCGATGGAGAAGGAAGCCTGCCAACTGCAGCATTGCTGTTCCACTGCCTACTCTCTGTCATCTTCCACGTAATGGGCCAGCTCCCTACAGTGAGCAACGTGCGTCTTCCCCACCTTCTGCAGTCCCTGCTCATTTTGGGTGCCTGGTCCTCCCCTCCCTCTCCCTCTGACACCTCCCCTCCCCCCGTAACCCCCATTCCTGTTCTCCATTTCTAGAAGGTCTTCTGGAAGGCCTACATATCTTCTTCAGTATACACTATCAACATCAGTCTGGATAATCTGTGGCTCTTCGGCGAAGACTTGGAATTCCTTCCCCAGGGTGAGTCCCAATTGTAGTCTGTCTGTCTGCCTTTGTGTCTGTCTGTCTGTCTGTCTGTCTGTCTGTCTGTCTGTCTCTCTCTCTCTCTGTCTCTCTGTCTCTCTCTCTCTCGCTCGCTTTTCTTTCCTTCCTTCCTATCCTTCTGAACCTTCCCGGCCCCCGACCCGGCTGTGCCATAACCCAGAGGGGGCCGCTGCCCCTGGGTTCATGGCATCGGCTGCCCTTCCCAATAACGTCACCCCCGAAACGAGCCACAGGGCTTCCCCCGTACTCGGGCGGAGCTTTCCTTCTGCCGGCGATGCCTTCTCTAATCTCCCCCGGCAGACGTCTCTCCCCCGGTTGTCCCTGCCCTGGGGTCCCCAGCCCCCGCCCTGGTGCCAGAAGCTCCCCACACATCTCTTGCCCCTCTCACACACTCCACCGGGGATCTCTCCTCAGGAGAGAACCCAAGTGCGGGCGGCCGCTTCCACAGCTCCCAAAGAGATTGGGGAATCTGCTGCGTGTTCTCAACTCGTCACTCCAGAGGTGAACCACGGCCCTCCCCCACCCTCTGCCCGGCACTCATTCTCCCCATCTGCCAGTGCTGCCCTTGCACCGGAGATCTCAGTGCCCCTGTTGTCTCTGCCATTGGGTCCCCAGCTCCCGCCAGGGTGCCAGCAGTCCCCCACCCAACTCCCGCCCCTCCTACACACTGCAACGGGGATTTCTCCTCAGCAGAGACCCCTGGTGCGGGTGACAGCCCTGGAGCTGCTGGCAGCAGTAGCCAGCAGCTCTGTGATGGAGAGGAAAGCCGGCCTCTGTCAGAAGCTGATCTGCTGCCTCCTCCCCGTCCTCTTTTACCTGAAGGACGAGAACCCAACAATGGTCAAAGTGAGTCTCCCCCTCCCTCCACAGTGCCCATCCTCTCTGGGACCCTGGTCCTGGGCTCTGCCGCCCTCTGACACCCACGCCTCGGGCTCTCCGTTTCCAGGAAGCCAGATATACATTCTTCTAGTTGGCCCAGAATGTCGGCTGGAGGCACTCCAAAGTATTCGGATGGAGGGTGAGCTGGGAAGAGAGGGAGAGCACAGCCTACGGTACCATCTGTGAGGCCTTGGTGAGTACGTCTGGGATGGGTGGTGGGTGGGAGGGGGCGTCCTTGGGTCTGGGGTGGGAATTGTGGGTGTGGATCCCTCCTGGGGAACACACGGGTGGGATACATTGGTTAATTACTGTGTGCAGAGTACTGTACCGAGTGCCTCAGTGAGTACAGTTGAACAGTTGGTGGACACGTTCCCAGCCTGCAATGACCTTAGAGTCTAGAGGGGTTGATTTGCGAAAGGGACCAGGAGGAGGTTAAGAGCCCAGTGCCCTGGGGTGGAACTAGCAGTTGGAGAGTTAGGGTGCATCTGCAAGAAGGTTGGGCGTAGGCTGGCGTCTCTCACTCCCCTTCTCTTCCTCCCCAGATGGAGAGCTTTGAGTATAGCCATCCCATTTTCTCGTACCAACCTCTAGCATATACCAACTGCCCCCAGCCAGATGTGAAATTTGTGGCCATTTTCTTCCTTGGTGAGTGGGGAGAGGAGGGCGCTCGGAAAGAAAAAAGAAGCAAACAAAAAACTGCAAAATATGCCTCATTATCAGGCCCAGCCCCTTTTCTTAGACGGATCCCAAAGGAGTCTGTAGTCTTTCCGGGAAGCGGTTGGATGGATGGATGGGCAAAAACCGAGAAAATAATGGCTCGTTTCCTTTCCCCTCATTACACACTATCACCATCATTCTAGAAAGCCAGCTGCTCTCCGCTGAGGACTAGGGAATCCTTTTCCAGAGAGAATCTCAAATATAGACACCCTCTCTCTCTCTCTCTCTCCCTCTCTCTCTCCCTCTCTTTCTCTCTGTCTCTCTGTCTCTGTCTCTCTGCCCTACATCTCACGTGCTCTTTACCACCACCTTTTCAGAAATTCAAACTCTAGAAAACGACTGCTCGACCAGGATTCGCAGATTCCTGAGATCCTACAAGAGGAGACTGGTAGAGAACGATGGCTAGTTCTTCTTCTGAGGTCTCCCATCCCGTAGGAGAAGAAGCCTAGGAGGGCGAGGTGGCAACAGGACTGTCCTGGGGCTCCAGGTCTGAGGTAATGGGGGCTGCCTTGGGACGTGCCATAGGTTCAGGTCTCAGAAGAAATGAGAGGATTCCGGCCCCAGACAGCCATGTGAGAGAAGCAGGTTCAGGGGCCCCGGCCCTCTCCGTGATCCACCATTTTTGCTCTGGCCGCCCGCGGGAGGAAGGAGGCCAGGCGGGGGTGGACTTTAACCCCAGGACTCGGGGGCGGGAGGAACTGGACCACGCCAGGGTCAAATCCCTACCTCCTTTCGAGGTTGGGACCGCCTTTCCTTCAGCCAGCGGGGTCGGTAGGGAGTGGGGGCGCTGACAGTGGAGCGCCATTCTAGTCTGGGGGTGGGCTGGGAAGGGGGAAACCCGCCTACCAGGGTAGAGCCCGGATAGGTTTAAGAGCTGGGCTTGGGCACACCTCTGTTGAGGCATGGGTGCCCCCAGGAGGGGGTTGGAAATGCATTCATTCATCCATCCAATCGTATTTACTGAGCACTTACTGTGTGCAGAGCACTTTAATAAGTGCTTGGGAATGGCACTTGAATTGGGGCCAGAACTGGGTTCCAGCCTATCCATTTGATGCCACTGGAAGAGGAGGAGGGCCAGGATCAGGTGGACGAGGACGGCTAATGACTGGTGGGGGAGGAGGGTCAGGACCAGGCAGAGGAGGCCAAGGAAGAGCCGGAGGAGGAGGACCAGAACAGACAGAAGGTGTGGGCCAGGACCGTGGGAGAAGGAGGGCAAGGAACAGACGGAGGAGCCGGAGGGCCAGGACAAGGGGGAGGAGGTTTGCCAGGGCAAAGCAGATGACGAGGGTCAGGACCAGGTGGAGAAGGAGGCCTAGGGCCAGGGATTAGATGAAGGCCAGGTTCAGGTGCAGGACGAAGACAAGGACCAGGTGGAAGATGAGGGCTAGGACCAGGAGGAGGAGGGAGGTCATAGTCAGGCACAGCAAGAGGACCAAGACCAGGGCGAGGAAGTGGTCCAGTACCAGGAGGAGGAGGTGGGCCAAGACCAGAGAGAGGTGAAGGATAAGGACTAGATGGAGGAGCAGGGCCATGACCAGGTAGAGTACAGAGGCCAGAACCAGATGGAGGAGGGAGACCAGGCCCCGACAAAAGAGGAGGAGGGCCAGGACCAGGAGGAAGAGGAGGGCCCAGGATCAAGGAGAGATGGGAGTTCCGGACTAGGCAGAAGAGCAGGGTCATGACCCGTTAGAGGAGGAGGACCACGGCTAGTCAGAGGAGATAGATCAGTACCTTGGGACGGAGGTGGACTAGGACCAGGAGGAGGAGGAGGGCCAAAACCAGACAGAGTAGTAGGAAATCGAGCTGCGGTAGTTCATCCAGAAAGCGAGTGGACAGATGAATGGACAAACAAAGGAGAAATTAATGGTTCGGTTCCTTTCCCCTCAGTATACACCATCGCCATCAATCTAGAAGCAGAGTAGAGAAGAGTGGGAGAGTCCCTTCTTTTGACTGGTACCGACGGGAGGCCCCTCTTGGTGCTCCTCCTCCAGAGTAATCCCTCGGGGAAGAGGATAGATGGATGGATGATGAAAATAGAAAATAACGGCATGTTTCCTGTCCCCTCGCCATTACCATCTACAACAATAAACAGTTACATACAATGACCACAACGAGTTTACAGACTCCTCGGTGTTCCCCTGAATACTGGACTCTTCACTCTCTAAGACCCAAGGACAATTCAGCCAGTTACTCAAGGTTCTTCTAGTCTCTGACGTTCTCCCACTTAACGACCCAAGGACAATACAACCACCTTCTCTGAGTAACACGGGATTAAGTTGTAATTGTCATTTACCTCACCGACTCCACCATGACCTTCAATCCCCCCACTTCCTGTCAGACCACCCCAGTCGTCTCCTCCCACCTCACCTCCCCCAAGATCTGCCGCCAAATTCCTCTCCACCTCTTGCACTGCTCACACCATCCTCCTCGTTGCATCCCTGTAATCCTGTTTCAGCGCCACCCCTTGTCCCCTCCCCCTACACCAGCCCCTGTTTCAGCCAAACCCTCCCCAACTCTAGCGCTGTCCCCTCCCCCTTCCCCACCACCCAAATACCCACATATCCACAGATTCAGCCAAGGGTGACCTGTAGATCCCCAACTCCATCGTGGGGAAGCTTCCCTTCATCTTTGACCTGTTCCTGTCCCAGTCACTCCTCCTCCTCCCCTTCACTGAAACCTGACTCTCCCGAGACAACACGTACGCTTCTTCTGCTCTCTCCAGAGGGGGCCTCATCTTCTCTCACTCCTCGAGCCTCACTGGGAAAGGAGGTCTTGACTTCCTTCTGGCGCCTCAATGAAAAAAAAATTGCTAAGAGAGTTATTGGATATAATGCTGTCAATGACCAATCGATATCTTTTAGTTTCAGAAGATAACCATTCAATATGACAATACTTCAGGTGTATGCCCCAACAACAAATGTAGAGCAAGAAGAAATCGGTATTACGATGAAGTACAGAGAGAGGTTGATAAAAGCTACAAGATATGGTGATTATCACTGGGGTTTGGAATGCAAAAGTTGGTGATGGAATGGAAATGACGGTTGTTGGAAAATACGGCCTTGGAAATCAGAATCAAGCCGGGGACCGACTTAGGATTTCTGTGACTCAAATGACTGTTTTAATTTCCAGCACCTTCTTTATCCAACCTAAATGACGAATGCAGACATAGACTATATAGAAATCAAATAGTCTATATTACTTGCAGAAAGAGATGGAGGAGTTCTGTTTTGGCAGGAAAAACATGGCCTGGAGCTGACTGTGGAACAGATCACATGCTGTTACTTTGTAAACTCAGGCTAAAACTTAGAAAGATCAATCATGCCTTAGAGTTGCCCAAATATAAACTGATGAACATTGCACCTGTATTTAAGGATCATGTAAAAAATAGATTTGAGGTGCGTAATCTCAGACAAAGAACCAGAGGAAATTTGGATGGAGTTTAAAAATGTCATCAAGGAAGAAAGCGACACAGTATTGCAAAATGTCAGGAAGAAGAAAAAGCCAAAATGGATGTCAAGCATGACACTGGAAGTAGCTTAAAAAAGGAAGGAAGCAAACATCAGAGGATAAAAGAACCTGGTTCAAGAACTGAGCTGAGAATTTCAGCGCTCTGACAGGAAGGACAAACAGGAACATTACAACAGCATATGTAAAGAAATGGGCATCAGTAACAAATGTGGGCAGACAAGATCACTGTTTCAGAAGATTAAGGAAATTAAGCGAAAATTTCATCCTTGGATTGGCTTTGTCAAAAGCAAAGATGGACTGACAATAAATGATACCAAGTGGAATCAAACAGAGATGGAAAGAATACACACGGGAACTATACCAGAAAGACAGCAATATACAATAAGTATCTGAGGAATCTCCTTTAAGGTTGAAGCCACTCATCATGTAAAGTGAGTTTTGGTTAGCATTACACTGCCTCTCCAAAAACAAGGTAGCTGGCTTTGATAGGCTTCCTATTGAGGTGCTTCGGGCAGCTAAAGAGGAATTGGTTAAAGTCAATCAATCAATCAATCAATCAATCGTATTTATTGAGCACTTACTGTGTGCAGAGCACTGTGCTAAGCGCTTGGGAAGTACAAGTTGGCAACATATAGAGACAGTCCCTACCCAACAGTGGGCTCACAGTCTAAAAAGTGGAGACAGAGAACAAAAACAAGCATACTAACAAAATAAAATAGAATATATATGTACAAGTAAAATAAATAAATAAATAAATATGTACAAACATATATACATATATACAGGTGCTGTGGGGAAGAGAAGGAGGTAAGATGAGGGGGATGGAGAGGGGGACGAGGGGGAGAGGGGAGAGGGGTAAAGTCCTTACCAAATTATGTCAACAGGTATGGCTAACCATTCAATGGCCATCTGATTGGAAGATGTCAGTTAATGTACCAATACTGAAGAAAGGAGATACAACTAAATGGAACACATACCGTACCCTGTCCTTGTTCTCACACGCCAGCAAGGTACTGCTAAAACGTATACAGCATAGAATGGGGGCCTACATGGAATGCGAATTGCCCAAATTTCAAGCAGGATTCTAGAAAGGACAAGGGACATGAGATATTATTGCTGGTGTTTGTTAGACAAGGGAAAGGACAAAAGAATAGCAAAAGGAAGTCTGCCGGTGCTTTATTGATTATAGTAAGGCCTTTGACTGTGTGCATCAGAAGAAACTCCGGAGCACATTAACGAAAATGGGCATACCGAACCATTTAATTGCATTAATACAGAACCTGTATGACAAACAGGTGGCTACAATAAGAACAGAATATGGAGAAATGGATTGATTTCCCATTAGTAAGGTTGTAAGATAAGGATGAATCTTATCATAGAAAGAAGCGTGCCTCAGTGGAAAGAGCACAGGACCTGGGAGTCAGAGGTTGTAGATTTTAATCCTGGCTCTGCCACTTGTCAGCTGTGTGACTTTGGGCAAGTCACTTTACTTCTCTGAGCCTCAGTTCCCTCATCTGCAAAATGGGGATTAAGACTGTGAGCCTCACGTTGGACAACTTGATTATTCTGTATCCCCCTTACTCTTAGTACAGTGTTCGGCACATAGTAAGCACTTAACAAATGCCATCATTATTATTATTATTATTATTGCCTTATCTGTTCATCCTTTTCACCCAATGCCTAATGAGAGAAGCCAGATTAAATGAAGAAGAACAGGGAGTAAAGATTGGAGGAAGGAATATATACAACCTTCATTATGCTGATAATACAACCCTACTAGCAGAAAGTGAAGAAGATTAGAAGGGTTTATTATTAAAATTAAGGACCTGAGCAAAAAGATGGAACTATATTTGAATGTCAAGAAAGCAAATATCATGACAACTGGAAGTTTTACCCCTTTGTAGTGGACAGAGAGAAGTTTGAAATGGTTGACAATTTTTCTCTCCTGGGATCGATCATCAGTAATACAGAAACTAGTTGCCAAGAAATATGCCGAAGATTAATATTAGGAAGACTTTCTATGAAGAACCCGGAAAAAGTCATGAAATGTGCTCATGTAAAAATTGCCACAAAAATGCAAATTGTCAACTTTATGGTGTTTCCAGTGACAATGTGTTGATCTGAAAGCTGGACAGTGAATAAACAGTATAGAAAGAACATCAATTCTTTTGAAATGTGGTGTTGGACAAGGCTTTTGTGAATACCAATGTACTGCCCGAAAAACAGATAAATGGATTTTAGAGCAAATTAAACCAAAGTGGTCTTTGGAAAGCCACATCACTCGACATAGCATATTTTGGATACATAATCAGGAGGACTAATTCTCTGGAGAAGACACTAATACTAGGAAAGGTCCAGTGAAAGCATCGAAGGGGCATACCGGCAGCTAGATGGATAGAGACCATAACAACAATAATGGAAGAACCATTAGAAAGTTTCCAGATTTTGGCAGAGGACAAGACACTTTGAAGAAAGTATGTCCACGGAGTCGCTATGAATCAGAAACGACTTGATGGCACTTAATAATAAAATGGCAAGAAGGAGATCATTGGTGACCTTTTAGAGGGCAGTTTTTGTAGATTGGAGAGGATGGAAGCCCATTTGGAGGAGAGTAAAGAGATTTGGAGGAGAGGAACTTGGGACAGCCGGCATAGTCAACTTGCACAAGGAGTTCGGATAGGAAAGGTAGGAGTGAGATGGAGCAATAAGTGGAGGGAGCCGCTGGGTCAAGGGAGGATTCTTTTAGGGAAGGGGAGCGTTGGGCATGGTTGAAAACAGTGGGGAAGAAGCCGTTGGAGAGCTAACAGTTGAAGATGGCAGTTAGGGAAGGAAGAAGGCAGGGGACAAGTGTTTTGACGAGGTGCCAAGGAATAGGGTCAAATATGGAGGTGGAGGGGGTAGGTTTGGAGAGATGTCATGGGATCTCCTGCAGGGACAGTGCTGGGGAAGATGGGAGAATTGAAGAAGGGGCAGGAGGGGAGAGGGACCAGGGAGGTGCAGGGGAGAATTTAGGGAAATTATGCCTGGTAGTGTCAATTTTCTCAATAGAGTAGGTGGTTGGGTCATTAGGAACAAGGGAATGGGATGGTGGAAGGATGGGGGCTTGAAGAGGGAGTTAAACATCTGGAACAACTCTGTCCCCGCCGCTCTCTGTCCCCGCAGCTCTGTCCCCGAAGCTCTTGTCCCTTCAACTCTCGGATCTCTGGCCCCAGCAGTCTGTTCCCCAGCACTCTGCCACCAAGCTCCCTCTCTCAAGCTTTCTAAACCTTAGCTCTCTGCTTCTCTAGCCCTCAGCTTTCTGTTGTCTGCCCCTCAGATTTCTGCCCCCCCCCCCAGCTTTCTGTTCTCCACCCTTTAGCTCTAAACTCTGTATCCTCCAGCATAAAGACCTCCCGCAAAACCCCCAGCTCTCTATATCCCCAGCTCTGCCGCCCCAGCTCTTTGTCCCCCCAGCTCCCCATCCCCCCAGTTCCCTTTCCCCTCAGCTCCCCTTCCCCTCAGCTCCCTGTCCCCTCAGCTCTCTGACCCTCACCTCTTTGCCCCTCAGCTCCCTGCCCCTTAGTTTACTGCGCTGTGCCCCTCAGCTCTCGGGCCTCTGACTCTAAGCTCTCAGACCTCTGGCCTCAGCTCTCAGATTGCTGACCTTCAGCTCTAAGGCCACTGACCCTCCACTCCTAGGCCACTGAACTTCAACTCTCAGGCCTCAGTCCCTCAGTTTTCTGTCCCCCCAGTTCTCTGTCTTTCTGCCCCTCTGCTCTCTGGGCCTCAGGTTGCTCTCTGCCCCTCAGCTTTCTGCCCCTCAGCTTTCTTCCCTATGCCCCTCAGCTCTCTGCCCTCTGCCCCTCAGCTCTTTGCTCGATGCCCTTCTGCTCTCTATTGTTCTGCTCTCTGCCTTTTTGTTCTCTGCTGTCTCTCTTCCTTGGACCGTGGCTCCTATCCCTCCTGTAGCTACCCCCGGGTCTCCAGTCCCTCGCCCCGGCCCCCCTTGTCCCTGACCCGCAGGTTCCTGCACCCCAGTTCTGTACCCCCAAGCTCTGGCCCCATGTCTCTGCCACTCGCTCTCTGCCCATGAGCTTTCTGCACTGTGCTCCTCAGCTTTCTGCCCTCTATTCCTCAAATCTCTGGCCCTCAGCTCTCTCCTTTCTGCCCGTCAGAAATTAGCCCCCTGCTTCTCAGCTCCCTGTCCCTCAGTTCCTCAGGTCTCTGCCCCTAAGCTTTCAGATCTCTGCTCCTTTGCTCTCCGCTCTTCCATTCTCTCATTCTTCTCTCTAACCTTCTGTTGTCTACTCCCTCCACTTAGACTCCCTGACCCTTGGCTAACTACCCCAGTGTTCCTGCCTCCCTGGTACCTGTCCCGCAAGTCCTTGCCTCCAGCTCTCTGCTCCTCACCTCTCTGACCCTAATTATTTTAACCCTCTGCCCCTCGGCTCTCTGCTGTCTGCCTCTCAGCTCTCTGCCCTCTGCCCCCCAGTTCTCTGTCCCCTGGTTGATGCTCCTTAGTTCTATGACCCTCAGCTATATGATCTCGGCATCACAGCTCTCTGCTTTCCCTCACCTCACCTCCCTTCTCTCCCTCTACAGCCCAGCCTGTACCCTCCGCTCCTCTGTCACTAACTTCCTCACCGTGCCTCGTTCTCACCTGTCCCGCCATCGACCCCTCCCCTATGTCCTTTCCCTGGCCTGGAATGCCCTCTCTCCACACATCCGCAAAATTAGCTCTCTTCCTCCCTTCAAAGCACTACTGAGAGCTCACCTCCTCCAGGAGGCCTTCAGAGACAGAGCCCCCTTTTTCCTCTCCTCCTCCCCAACACCTCCCTTCTGCCCTTCCCCCTTCCCCTCCCCACAGCACTTGTATGTATTTGTATAAAATAACTCTAGTTATTTTACTTGTACATATTTACTACTCTATTTATTTTGTTAGTGAGGTGCATATAACTGTAATTCTATTTCTTCTGACGGTTTTGAAACCTGTCTATATGTTTTGTTTTGTTGTCTGTCTCCACCTACTAGACTGTGAGCCCGTTGTTGGGTAGGGACCGCGTCTATATGTTGCCGACTTGTACTTCCCAAGAGCTTAGTATAGTGCTCTGCACACAGTAAGCGCTCAATAAATACGGTTGAATCAATGAATGAATGTCTTCTCCTCCTCAACTTTCTGCTCTGCCTCTCAGGTCTCTGGCCTCTGGCCTCTGCCTCTCTGCCTGTCAGCTCTGCCCCTCAATTCTCTCTCCCTCAGCTTTCTGCTCTCTATCTCTCAGATTTCGCTCGTCCCCCCCCTCGTCCCCCTCTCCATCCCCCCGTCTTACCTCCTTCCCTTCCCCACAGCACCTGTATATATGTATATATGGTTGTACATATTTATTACTCTATTTATTTATTCATTTATTTATTTTACTTGTACATTTCTATCCTACTTATTTTATTTTGTTGGTATGTTTGGTTCTGTTCTCTGTCTCCCCCTTTTAGACTGTGAGCCCACTGTTGGGTAGGGACTGTCTCTATGTGATGCCAATTTGTACTTCCCAAGCGCTTAGTACAGTGCTCTGCACATAGTAAGCGCTCAATAAATACGATTGATTGATTGATTGATTGATTTCGCTCTCTGCCTCTCAGCTGTCTGACTTCTGCCCCTCAGCTGCGTGGCTTCTGTCCCTCAGCTGTCTGGCTTCTGCCCCTTAGCTGTCTGATTTCTGCTCCTCAACTCTCTGTTTTCCATCCCCTTAAGTCACTGCTCTCCTCCCCTCAACTCTCTGCTCTCTCTCCTTCAATTCTCTGTTTTCTCACCCTCAGCTCTCTGCTCTCCATCCCCTTAGCTCACTGCTCTCCTCCCTTCAACTCTCTGCTCTCTCACCCTCAGCTCTCTGCTCTCTGCCCCCTAGCACTCTGTCTCCCAGCACTCTGTCCCCGAGAACTCTGCCCCCCAGCTCTCCATCCCCCAGCTCTCTACCAGTCAACTCTGCTCCCCTGGTCACTGCCCTGTAATGCTCTGCCTCCCAAAGTTCTGTGCTCTATGACCCCTCCAGCCCTCTGCTCTCTAGCCTCCCACAGCTCTCTTCTCTCTGTTCTGCCCCCACTCTCTGCTTTCTGATCCTCTCCAGTTCTTTGTTTTCTGCCCCCGCCTTGTTTTGTGACCCAAAGCTCCCTGCTCTCTGCCCCCAGCTCTTTGCTCTGCCCCCCAGCTCACTTTCCTCTACATTCCAGCTCTCTGCTCTCTGCTCTCTGCCCCCTCAGCCCTACATTGCTCAATCCCACTGACCCCTGCCCTTCGGCTCTCTATTCCCTACTTCTCAGCTCTCTGCTCCTTTTGCCTCAGCTCTCTGCTCCCTGAACATCAGCGCTCTACTCCCTGCTCCTTATCTCTCTGCCCCCTTGCTCTCTGTCACCCCTGCTCCCTGCATCCCGGCTCTCTGCTACCTTATTCTCTGCCCCCCTGGACTCTACCCCCGGCTTTCTGCCATGGGGTCCTTGCCCCTGAGAATCTTGTCCCCAAGATCCCTTCCCTACAAGTCACTGTCCCCGGATCTCTGCTCCCTGCTATCTGCCCATTGTCCTATACTTTACTTCCTGCACCTACGTTTTCTGCTTCCTGCCCCTAAGCTCTCGTCTCTCTATCACCCCCTGCTCCAGACTCGGCCCTTCTGCCCTCTGGCTCTCTGCTCATTGAGCCCCAGCTCTCTGTTCTCCTCCCACCACAGCATTCTCAAGCAGCGTGGTTCAATGGAAAGAGCACGGGCTTGGGAGTCAGAGGTCATGGGGGCAAATCCCAGCTCTTCCAATTGTCAGCTGTGTGACTTTGGGAAAGTCACTTAACTTCTTTGTGCCTCGATTACCTCATCTGCAAAATGGGGATGAAGACTGTGAGCCCCACGTGGGACAATCCGATCACCTTGTATCCTCCCCAACGCTTAGAATAGTGCTTTACACATAATGAGCACTTTAAAAATGTCATTATAATTATTATTATTATTCTGCTCTCTGCCCCTCATCACTGTGTCCCTCAGGTCTCTGTCCCTCTGTTCCTCAATTCCTCTCCCATTCAGCTTTCTTTTCTTCCCCACTCAGCTCTCTGCCCTCCATGCTCTCTGCCACCCCACCCCCCAACACACACACAAACAGGTCTCTGCCTTCTTGCTGACTGCACATTCCCCTCTGCTCCGCTCCCTGCAGCTGAGCTTTCTGCTCCCTATCTCCCGGCCTCTGACCCCCGGTCTCTGCCCCCCGATCTCTAGCTCTCTGTTTATTGGCCCTTAGCTCTCTATTCTCTGTTTCCAAGGTCTCTGCCACCAGCTCTCTGCTCTCAACTCCTCAGCTTCATTCCCCTCAGCTTCCTTCCACATGCTAACACCTTTCTCTCTAAGCTTCTTCCCTCTAACTCCCTTCTCTCTAACCCTCTGCTGTTTAACCTCCTGCTCTCCACCCCCTGCTCTCTACACTCTGCCCTCTACGCACTGCTTTCTGCTCTCTACCCCCTGCTCTCGGCCCCCCAGCTCTCTGTTGTTTGCCCTCTAGCTCTCTGCCCTTCAGCCCTCTGCTATCCACTCTCTGATTTTCTCTTTTCTGGCCTCTTGTTCACTCCTCTCTGCCCAGTGCATATCTATTCTCTGGCCCCTAGATCACTCCTATCTTCCTCTCTTCTCGGCCGTCCAGGTCTCATCACCCTGCCCTTTAGGTCTCCACTCTGCCCTCTAGGTCTCCCCTCTCTGCCCTCTAGGTCTCTGCTCTCTGCCCCTATCTCTCTGCTTCGTGGCCCCCAGTGTTCTGCGCTCTGCTTCCCAGCTGTCTATTCTCTACCCCCCCAGCTCTCTAGTCTCTACCACTAGGCTCTCTAGTCTCTGCCCTGCATCTCTCTGCACTCTGACCCTCAGCTCTCCGCATGCTACCCCTCGGCTCTCTGCTCACTTCCCTTCAGTTTTCTACTTGCTGCCCCTCAGAAATCCATGCTTCCCTGCTCGTTGCCCCTCAGAGATCCATGACCCTCAGTTCACTGAGCCATGCTGCTTTGATCTCTGCCCACCAGCTCTCTGCCCCCAAGCTTTCTTCCCTCTATTCCCCAGCTCTCTGCCCTCTGTCCCCCAGCTCTTTGATCTCTTTCCGACAGCTCTCTCCTCTTCACCCCCAGCTCTCTGCCCAGTGCCTCTAAGCTCTCTGTCCATCCCAGGCTCTCTGCTCTCTGCCCACTCCCAGCTCTCTGCTCTCTGACATCGCCAGGCTCTACGTTCTTTGACCGCAGTTCTCCACTCTTTCCACCATGCCCCTCAGTTTCCTTCCCCTCAGCTTTCTGGATACCCAGTTCTCTACGCCTTGCTCTTGTTCTGTGAGTTCTCGTTCTGTGAGATCTTTGTCTCTCAGCTCTGTATCCTCAGCTCTCTGCGCCCCTGCTATCTAGCCCCACACTATTCTATTCTTTGCACAATTCCCCCCAGTTATCGGCTCATTGCTCCCAATTTATCTGCTCATTCCTCCCCATTTATCTGCTCATTGCCCCCCAGTTGTATGCTTATTGCTCTCCAACTCTCTTCTATCTGCCCACCAGGTCTCTTCTTTGTTTTCCAGCTCGCTTCTTTGTACCCAAGCTCTCTGCTCTGTCCTGCATCTCTGCTTTCTGGCCCACCATTCCTCTGCCCCCATCCCTCGGCCCCCAAGCTCTCTGCCCCCCAGCTGTCCATCCTCTTCCCCTCAGCTCTATGGCCTCTGCCTTTCAACTCACAAGTCTCTGCCCTTCAACTTTCTGGCCTCTTCCCCTCAATTCTCAGGCTTCTGCCCTTCAACACTTTGGCCTCTGCACCTCAGCTTTCTGTTCTCTGCTTCTCGGCTCTCCGGACCTCAGCTCTCTGCCATTTCCCTTCAGCTTTCTACCCCTCTGCTCTCTGCTCTCTACCCCTCAGTTATCTGGCCTCTGTCAATCTGCTTTCTGTACTCTGCCTCACTGACCCTCAGCTCTCTGCCCTTTCATTCTATGGCTGCTGCTCTTCAGCTCTCTGGGCTCTGCCACTTTTATCTTTTGGCTCTGCCCCTCAGTTATTTGGCATCTGGCCCTCAGAACTCACCTCTCTGCCTATCAACTCTCTGCCTCTCACCTTCTGCCCCTCAGCTCTCTGCCCCTTAGCTCTCAGCCCCTTCCTCTCAGCTCTCTGATCTCTCCCCCTCTGCTTTCTGACCTCTTCCCTTCTGCTTTCTGGACCCTTTCCATCAGCTCTCTGGCCTCTGCCCCTCAGTTCTCTGGCCTCTGCCCTTCACTTCTCCAGCCTCTGCCCCTCACCTCTCTGCCCCTCAGCTCTTGGCCACTTGCCTCAGCTCTCGGCCTTTTCCCTTCAGCTCTCTGTACCTCAGCTCCCTGATCTTTGCTCCTCAGCCCTCCGGCCTCTGCACCACTGCCCTTCAGCTCTCTGTCTTTCAGTTCACTAGCTGCTGTCCTACAGCACTCTGGGCTCTGCCACCCTTGTTTGCTGGTTCTTCCCCTCTGCTCTTTGGCCTTTCCCCCTCTGTTCTCTGGCCTCTTCCCTTCTGCTGTTTGGCCCTTTTCCCTCAGCTCTCTGGTCTCTGCCTCTCAATTCTCTGGCCTCTGCCCCTCCGTCTCTGGTCTCCTTTCCTCCACTCTCTGGCCTCTGCCCTTTAGCTCTCTGGCCTCTACCTCTCAGGTCTCTGGCCTCTGCCCCTCAGCTGCTCTCTGCCTCTCAGCTCTCTGCCCCTCAGCTCTCTGCCCCTCAGCTCTTGGCCCCTTCCCCTCAACCCTCGGTCTTTTCCCTTCAGCTCTGTGTGCCTCAGCTCCCTGGCCTCTGTTCCTCAGCTCTCTGGCCTCTGCCCTTCAACTCTCTAGCCTCTGACCCTCAGCTCTCTTCCCCGCAGCTCTTGTGCACTTCCCCTCAGCCCTCGGTCTTTTCCCTTCAGCTCTCTGTGCCTCAGCTCCCTGGCCTTTGCCTCAGCCCTCTGGCCTCTGCCCCACTGACCCTCAGCTCTCTGCCCTTCAGTTCTATAGCCGCTGTCCAACAGCTCTCTGGGCTCTGCCACCCTTGTCTCTTGGCTCTTCCCCTCTGCTCATTGGCCTTTCCCCATCTGTTCTCTGGCCTCTTCCTTTCTGCCTTCTTGCCCCTTTCCCTCAGCTCTATGCCCTCTTCCCCCCAGTTCTCTGGCCTCTGCCCCTCAGATCTCTGGTCTCCTTCCCTCAACTCTCTGACCTCTGCCCCTCAGCTGCTCTCTGCCTCTCAGCTTTCTCCCCTTCAGCTCTCCTCCCCTCAGCTCTTGGCCTCTTCCCCTCAAACCTCGGATTTTTCCCTTTAGCTCTCTGTGCCTCAGCTCCCCGGCCTCTGTCCCTCAGCTCTCTGGCCTCTGCCTCTCAGTTCTCTGGACTCTGCCTCTCATCTCTTTACCCCTCAGATCTCTGATCTCTGTCCTTCAGTTCTTCTGTCCTAAGATCTCTACCCCTCCCTAAGCTCTCTAGCCCTCAAATCTCTGCTCTGTGCTCCTCAGATCTCTATGTCCCCTGCTTGCTGCCCTTCAGAGACCTAGTCCCTTCAGTTCTCTGGTCCCTCCCCTCAGTTGTCTGCTCCCTGCCCTTCAGCTCTTTGTTCCCTGTCCCTCTGTTCCCTGCTCTCTGTCCTCAGACCCTTGATTGTGTGCACTCTGACCCTCCTGCCCCCCCTCCCCCGGTCGAAGGAGCACCAGTTCTCTACACCTCAGCACTCTACATCTCAGCTCTCTGCCCTACAGTTTCCTACCCTTCAGCTCCCTGCCACTCAAGTTCCCTGTCTCTCAGCTCCCTGATCCTCAGCTCCCTAACCTTCAACTCCCTCCCACTCAACTCCCTCCCCCGAAGCTCCCTCCTCAGCTCTCTGCCTCTCAGGTCTCTGCCCACCGAGGTCCTTAACCCCCTGCTCTCTGTCCCCACTGCTCACTTTCCCCCGGCTCTCTGTCCCTCTGTTCTCTGTCCCATGCTATCTAATCCCTGCCCCTCAGCTCTCTGCTCTCTACACCTTATCTCTCTAGCCTCTGACCTCCAACTCGATAGTCTTTGCCTTCCAGATCAGGCTTGGGCGTCAGAGTATGAGGGGTCTAATCCCAGCTCCACGACTTGCCTGCTGTGTGACCTTGGGCAAGCCACCTCACTTCTCTGTGCCTCAGTTACCTCGTCTGTAAAATGGGGATTGAGACTGTGAGCCCCACATGGGACAACCTGTTTACCTTGCATCTACCTAGTGCTTAGAACAGTGCTTGGCATATCAAAAGTGCTTAACAAATACCATAAAAATAATAATAATTATTATTATGATCAGATCTCTTGTCTGCCCTCCGGCACTCTATTCTCTGCCCCACAGCTCTCTGCCCCTCTGATCTCTACTCTCTCTCCTTCAGCTTTCTGCTCTTTGCCCCTCTGCTCTCTGACCCCGGGTCTCTGCCTCTCTGCTACTTGCTTCCCTGATCTCTGCTCCTCTGATCACTGACCATTTCCCCCCCTACTCTCCGATTCATGCCCCTCAATTCTCTTTTTCCTCCCCTCAGCACTTTTCTCCCTGCCCCTCAGCTCTCTTCTCTCTAACCCCCGTCAACTCCCTGCTTTCTGCTCCTACCTCTCAACCCCCTCCCCACCCACCCCCGCGTGGTCTCTGCCTTCTGCCTCCAAGCTCTCTGCTACTCGGCTCTCTACTCTCTGCCCTTTAGCTCTCTGTTCTCAAGTCCTCTGCTCTCTAGCCCTCCGCTTTCTGCTCTCTGCCCCTCAGCTCTCTGCTCTCTGCCCCTCAGCTCTCTAGCCCTCAGCTCTCTGCTCTCTAGCCCTCAGATATCTGCTCTCTAGCCCTCAGCTTTCTGACACTCGGCTCTCTGCCCCTCGGCTCTCTGCCCCTCTTCTCCTCAGCTCTCTGTCCCTCAGTTCTCTATCCCTTATATCTCTCCTTCCTGTACCTTAGTTTTTATGCACCTTGCCCTTCGGCTCTTTGTTCTTTTCCCCTCACTGCAGCTCTCTGCCCCAATGCTTCTGCTCCCATGTTCTCTGACCATTCCATCCCCAGCTCTTTAATCCATTCCCCTCAGTTCTCTGTATTCCCCATTCAGCACTCTGCTCCCTGCCTCTCAGTTCTCTGCTCCCTGCACGACAAATTTTGTGGGTATATGAGTCATAATATATAATTTAAATATATGTACATAAGAGCTGTTGGGTTGGGGATGGGACAAATATCAAATGTTCAAAGGTCACAGATCCAAGTACATAGAGGAGGCAGAAAGAAGAGTGAGCCAGGGAAAAAAGAGCTTAGTCAGGGAAGGCCTCTTGGAGGAGATGTGACATTAACAATACTTTGAAGGTGGAGAAAGTGGTGGATTGGTGTGTATGAGCTGGGACAGTGTCCCAGGCTAGGGGGAAGATGTGGAAAAGGAGTTGTCATCAAGATAAACAAGATTGGGGCACAGTGAGTAAACTGGCACTACAAGACTGTGTGGGCTGGGCTGTTGTAGACAAACAGTGAGGTGCGGGAGGATGGGGAGAGCTGATTGAGTGCTCAAAAGCCAATGGTAAGGAGCTTCTGTTTGATCTAGCAGTGGATGGGCAGCCATTGCAGATTCTTGAGGACTGGGGAGACAGGGATTGAATGAAATATTTTGTTGAAAAGTAATCCGTGCAGCAGAGTGAAGAATGGATTGCAGTGGGGAGAGACAGGAGGGCAGGAGGTCCGTGAGGAGACAGAGGCAGTAGTCAAATGGTTAGATCAGCACAGTAGCAGTTTGAATGGAGAGGAAAGCCAATGTTGTGAAGGTAGAACCGACAGAATTTGATGACACTGAATTTCGTGGAATGAGAGAGATGAGTCGAAGACAGTACCAAGGTTACAGGCTTGTGAGATACGTAGATAATGGTATTGCCACCACAGATGGGAAAGAAAGGGTGAGGACAAGGTTTGGGTGCGAACATATGGAGTTCAGTTTTGGACATGTTTACTTTGAGGTGTCAGCAGAACTCCACATTCTTCACTCTCGTGCTCAAGCTGCATAGCGCTTGCTGGTGGAAATCTAAATATCAAGCTGAATTTGTCCACTTCAAGTTTGTCATTTCATGTTTTAACTGTGCATTCTCCTCTGCCCTGCGAAACTATTCCTCCACCCTTATTGACACCCAAGCCCATTGCTCTCGCCAGTAGTTTCAGATATTTAACTCCTTCCTCAGGCCCCTTTCCCCCCACCTCTCCCTTCCCTCGCCCCCAATTAACTGGCCACCTACTTCATTAAGAAAATTGACATTATCAGTCATGAGCTTCCTAAAAATCACCCCTGCTCTTCCTCAGTCCCTCCCCATTCTAGCCCCCTCTTCAACTCTCCCATCCTTCCCGGCAGTATCTCAAGAGAGGATCTCCTGCCTCCTTTCAAAAGTCACCCCCTCCACCTGCGCATCTAACCCCATTCCTTCTCACCTTATCAAAACACTTGCCCCTTCCCTTCTTCACTTCCTAACAGCTATCTTCCTAACTGTTCACTCTCCAATGGCTTCTTCCTCACTGTTTTCAAACGTACCCATGTCTCCCCCATTCTAATAAAAAACAATCCCTTGAACCCACGGATCCCTCCAGTTATCACCCCATTTCCCTCCTATCATTCCTCTCCAAACTCCTTGAGTGAGTTGTATACACCCATTGTCTCAAACTCCTCTCCTCCAATTCTCTCCTTGACCCCCTTCAATCTGACTTCCATCCCCTTCACTCCACAGAAACAGCCCTCTCAAATGACACAAATGATTTCCTTCTTTCCACATCCAATAGTCTGCACTCCACCTTAATGCTTCTCGACCTCTCAGCTGCCTTCGACACTTTAGACCATCCCCTTTTCCTGGAAACCCTGGCTTCACTGAAACTGTCCTTTCCTGGTGCCCCTCATCTCTCTGGCTATTCATTCTGAGTCTCCTTAGCAGGCTCCACCTCTGCCTCTCTCCCTCAAACTATGGGGGACCCTCAAGGTTCAGTTCTGGGTCCCCTTCTATTGTCCATCTAAACCAACTCCCTTGGAGAACTCATTCATTTCCATGGCTACAACTACCACCTCTATTCGTTCAATCGTAGTTATTGACTGCTTACTGTATGCCGAGCACTGTACTAAGCGCTTGGGAAGTACAAGTCGGCAACATATAGATACGGCCCCTACCCAATAACGGGCTCACAATCTAGAGAAGCAGCGTGGCTCAGTGGAAAGAGCACGGGCTTGGGACTCAGAGGTCATGGGTTCTAATCCCAGCTCCACCACATCATCAATCGTATCTTTTGAGGGCTTACTGTGTGCAGAGCACTTTACTAAGCGCTTGAACACATGTCTTCTGTGTGAGCTTGGGCAAGTCACTTAACTTCTCTGAGCCTCAGTTACCTCATCTGTAAAATGAGGATTATAAAACTGTGAGCCCCACGTGTGGCAACCTGATCACCTTGTATCCATCCCCCAGCGCTTGGAACAGTGCTTTACATATTGTAAGCTCATAGCAAATGCCATCATCATTAGAAGGGGGGGACAGACAACAAAACAAAACATGTGGACAAGTGTCAAAATCGGCAGAATAAGTAGAACTATAGCTATATAATGATTATGGCATTTATTAAGCACTTGCACAACATTAACAAAATAAATAGAATAGTAAATATGTACAAGCAAAATAAATAGAGTAATAAATCTGTACAAATATATACAAGTACATTGGGGAGGGGAAGGAGGTAGGGCTGAGAGGGGGGATGGGGAGGAGAAAAGGAAAAAGGGGGCTCAGTCTGGGAAGGCCTCCTGCAAGACGCTAGCTCTCAGTAAGGCTTTGAAGGGAGGAAGAGAGCTACTTTTGATGGGTGTGTGGAGGGAGAGCATTCCATGCCAGGGGAAGGATATGGGCCAGGGGTCGGCGGTGGGGAAGGTGAGAACGAGGAACAGTCTGAGACATTCTCAGTCTCTTTTGTAGGCTCCTCCTCCCCCTCCATCCCCTTACTGTGGGGGTTCCCCAAGGTTCAGTGCTTGGTCCCCTTCTGTTCTCGATCTACACGCACTCCCTTGGTGACCTCATTCGCTCCCACGGCTTCAACTATCATCTCTACGCTGATGACACCCAGATCTACATCTCTGCCTTTGCTCTCTCCCCCTCTCTCCAGGCTTGCATCTCCTCCTGCCTTCAGGACATCTCCATCTGGATATCTGCCCGCCACCTAAAACTCAACATGTGCAAGACTGAACTCCTTGTCTTCCCTCCCAAACCCTGCCCTCTCCCTGACTTTCCCATCTCTGTTGACGGCACTACCATCCTTCCCATCTCACAAGCCCGCAACCTTGGTGTCATCCTCGACTCCGCTCTCTCGTTCACCCCTCACATCCAAGCCGTCACCAAAACCTGCCGGTCTCAGCTCTGCAACATTGCCAAGATTCGCCCTTTCGTCTCCATCCAAACGGCTACCCTGCTCGTTCAAGCTCTCATCCTATCCCGTCTGGAGTACTGCATCAGCCTTCTACCTGATCAATCAATCAATCAATCAATCGTATTTATTGAGCGCTTACTATGTGCAGAGCACTGTACTAAGCGCTTGGGAAGTACAAATTGGCATCACATAGAGACAGTCCCTACCCAACAGTGGGCTCACAGTCTAAAAGGGGGAGACAGAGAACAGAACCAAACATACCAACAAAATAAAATAAGTAGGATAGAAATGTACAAGTAAAATAAATAAATAAATAAATAAATAGAGTAATAAATATGTACAACCATATATACATATATACAGGTGCTGTGGGGAAGGGAAGGAGGTAAGACGGGGGGATGGAGAGGGGGACGAGGGGAGAGGAAAGAAGGGGCTCAGTCTGGGAAGGCCTCCTGGAGGAGGTGAGCTCTCAGCAGGGCCTCGTGTCTCCACCCACTTCAATCCATGTTTCATGCTGCTGCCCGGAATGTCTTTGTCCAGAAACGCTCTGGGCATGTTACTCCCCTCCTCAAAAATCTCCAATGGCTACCAATCAATCTGCGCATCAGGCAGAAACTCCTCACCCTCGCCTTCAAGGCTCTCCATCACCTCGCCCCCTCTTACCTCACCTCCCTTCTCTCCTTCTACAGCCCACCCCGCGCCCTCCGCTCCTCTGCCGCCAATCATCAATTGTATTTATTGAGCGCTTACTGTGTGCAGAGCACTGTACTAAGCGCTTGGGAAGTATAAGTTGGCAACATATACAGACAGTCCCTACCCAACAGTGGGCTCACAGTCTAAAAGGGGGAGACAGACAGCAAAACCAAACATACTAACAAAATAAAATAAATAGAATAGAACGACAACGCTAATCTTCTCACTGTGCCTCGTTCTCGCCTCTCCCGCCATCGACTCCCGGCCCACGTCATCCCCCGGGTCTGGAATGCCCTCCCTCTGCCCATCCGCCAAGCTAGCTCTCTTCACCCCCTTCAAGGCCCTACTGAGAGCTCACCTCTTCCAGGAGGCCTTCCCAGACTGATCCCCTTCCTTCCTCTCCCCCTCGTCCCCCTCTCCATCCCCCCAACTTACCTCCTTCCCTTCCCCACAGCAACTGTATATATGTATATATGTTTGTACACATTTATTACTCTATTTATTTATTTATTTATTTATTTTACTTGTACATATCTATTCTATTTATTTTATTTTGTTAGTATGTTTGGTTTTGTTCTCTGTCTCCCCCTTCTAGACTGTGAGCCCACTGTTGGGTAGGGACTGTCTCTATGTGTTGCCGACTTGTACTTCCCAAGCGCTTAGTACAGTGCTCTGCACACAGTAAGAGCTCATTAAATACAATTTATTGATTGATTGAGGAGGTTAATATCAGAGGAGCGGAGGGTGTGGACTGGGCTGTAGAAGGAGAGAAGAGAGGTGTGGTAGGAGGGGGCGAGGTGATGGAGAGACTTGCAGCCGAAAATGAGGAGTTTTTCTTTATTCGTAAAATGACAGGCAGCCACTGGAGAGTTTTGAGGAGGGGAATGACATGTTCAGAGCGTTTCTGTACAGAGATAATCCGGGCAGCAGAGTGAAGTATAGACTGAAGCGGGGAGAGACAGGAGGATGGGAGATCAGAGAGCAGGTTGATGAAGTAATCCAGTCTGGATAGATTGAGGGATTGAACCAACAAAGTGGCGGATTGGATGAAGAGGAAAGGGCGGTTCCAGTATCTTGGACATACTGAGTTTTAGATGGTGGGCAGACATCCAGATTGAGATGTCCTGAAGGCAGGAGGAGATACCTGCCTGGAGAGAGGGAGAAAGAGCAGGGGTGGAGATGAAGATTTGCGTGTCATCAGCGTAGAGACGATAGTTGAAGTCGTGGGCGCGAATGAGTTCACCGAGGAAGTGAGTGTAGATAGAGAACCGAAGGGGACCAATAACTGACCCTTGACAAACCCCTACAGTAAGGGGATGGGAGGGGGAGGAGGAGCCCGCAAAGGAGACTGAGAATAAACGGCCGGAGAGATAAGAGGAGAACCAGGAGATGACGAAGTCGGTGAAGCCAAGGTTGGATAGCGTGTTGAGGAGAAGCGCTACAGTGCTCTGCACATAGTAAGCACTCAATAAATACGATTGATGGTTGATGATGAGAAGAGGGTGGTCCACAGTATCGAAGGCTGCTGAGAGGTCGAAGAGGATTAGGAAAGAGTAGGAGCCATTGGAGCTGGGAAGAACGAGGTTATTAGGGACTTTTGAGAGGGCAGTTTCGGTGGAGTGTAGGGGACGGAAGCCAGATTGGAGGAGGTCTAGGAGAGAGTTGGAGTTGAGGAATTCGAGGCAACGAGTATAGAAGACTTGTTCTAGGAGTTTGGAAAGGAAGGGTAGGATGGAGATAGGGCGATAACTAGAAGGGGCAGTGGGTTAAGAATTTTTTTTTTAGGATAGGGGAGACGTTGGCATGTTTGAAGGCAGAGGGGATGGAATCAGTGGAGAGTGAGTAGTTGAAGAATGAAGCTAAGAGGGAAGGGGCGAGAGTTTTCATAAGATGAGAGGGAATGGGGTCCGAAGCACAGGTGGATGGTGTAGCAGTTGAGAGGATTGGCACAGGGGCTGCGAATAGAGCCCAGGTGCCTCTTCTGACAGGAACACAGGTGCTGTGCACAGACCCTGGGTGCCTCTTTCTGCATTGGAACAGGGAATGTGAGCAGATCCTGGGTGCTTCTTCTTGCTTTGGAACAGGGATTGTGGGCAGATCCTGGGTGCCTCTTCTGACAGATCCACAGGGCCTGTTGGCAGTGCCTTGGTGCCTCTTCCCGCATTTAGAGAGGGGCTGTGGACAGAGCATAGGCACCTTCTCTGGCACAGTTTCAGGGAATGTGAGCAGTGGTTGGATGCTTCTTCTGGCATTAACACGAGGTCTGTGGGAAGGACCTGGGTTCCTCCTCTGGCATTGACAGAGTTCCTGTAGGACAACCTGGGTGGCTCTTCAGGCATTGACTCATGGACTGTGGGATGAGCCTGGGTGTTAATGCTGGTATTGACACAAGGACTGGAGGCAGAGCCTGGACGCATCTTGTGCCACTGACACAGGGACTGTTGGCAGAGAGTGTGTGCCCTTTCTAGAATTGACACAAGAACTATAGGCAGATCATGGATGTCTCACCTGGCATGGACAAAGGGGTTGTGACAGAGCAGGGACACCTCTTCTGGCATAGACATAGGGGCTGTGGGCAGTACCTGAGTACTTCTTCTGGTATTAACAAGGGGGTTCTGGGCAGAGCTTAGATGCCTCTTCTGACCTCGACTCATAGACTGTGGGAAGAGCCTGAATGTCTCTTCTGGGATTGAAACAAGAACTGTGGACAGAATCCAGACACCTCTTTTGGCATAGTTTTAGGGGCTGTGGGCAGTGCTTGGATGTTTCTTCTGACATTGACATGAGGACTGAGGGCAGAGCCTGGATGCCTTCTCTAGGGTTGCCATAATCCATGTGTCAATGCCGGAAGAGACACATAAGCTCTGCCCAGAACCCCGGAGGCTCTGCCCAAAGAGATGTCTGGGCTCTGCCCACAGTTCCTGTCTCAGTGCATGAAAAAGACAACCAGGCTCTGCATACAGCCCCTGTGTTAATGCCAAAAGAAGCATCTAAGCTCTCCCCACACTCCCTGTTTCAAAGCCAGAAGAAGCCACAGGCTTTGATACAGTAAACCAATAATATTTATTGAGCGCTTACCTTGTACCATGCACTGTACTAAGCGCTTGGGAGAGTACAAAATAAAATCAGACACATTCCTTGCCTACAATGAGTTCACAGTCTAGAAAGAGAGACAGAAATTATATATAAATAAATGGACAAATAAATGAATTACAGATATAAACATATGTGCTATGGGGAAGGGAGGGTGAATGATTGAAGGAGTAAGTATGAGTGGCACAAAAGGGAGTGGGAGAAGAGGAGAGGAGAGCCCAGTCAGGGAAGGCTTTTTGGAGGAGATGTCCCTTCAATAAGGCTTTGAAATGAGGTAGAGAAAATATCTGCCAGATATGAGGAGGGTGGGCATTCTAGGCCAGAAGTAGGATGGGGGTGAGAGGTCGGTGGCGAGATAGATGAGATCAACGAACAGTGAGAAGGTTAGTACCAGAGGAATGAATTGTGCAGGCTGGCTTGTAGTAGGAGAGCAGCGAGGTGAGATAGGATCGGGCAAGGTGATTGTGTTCTAAAACCAAAGGTGAGGAGCTTTAGCTTGATGTGGAGGTGGATGGGCAACTTTCTTGAGAAGTGGGAAAATATGGCCTGAACATTTTTGAAGAAAAATGATTCAGGCAGCAGTATGAAGTATAGACTGGATTGGAAAGAAATAGGAGGCAGGGAGGTCAGCAAGGTGGCTGATACAATAATCAAGGCAGGGTAGGATAAATACCTGTATCAGTTCCAGAGGAGGCACCATGTTATTCTCATAGACCCTGCGTCAATTCAAGAAAAAGCATCTAGGCACTGTCTACTTCCCCTGAAACTATTACAAAAAATACAGCCAGGCTTTGACCACAACCCCTTTGTCAATGTCCGCAGATTTGCCCAGGCCCTGGCCACAGTCTCTGCATCAATTCCAGAAGAAGTCTCCAGCCTCAGCCCAGTGTCTCTGTGTCTCTGCTAGAAGAGGGACCCAGAATCGATCTCATCCACCTTGTTAATGCCAGAAAAAGCACCTTGGCACTGCCCAGAACACCTGAGATGTTGCCAGAAGAACTTCCCTGCATCAGTGCCTGAAGAGGCACTTTCATTCAACATGTGGGGATGGGATTCAAGGATCGTCATGGTGAGAATGAGACCAGAATCAGGAAGGTTGAACCATGAAAGATTAATTCCATGTGGTGATTTGAACTTCTCTTTTGTGAGTAATATATTTGTTTTTAATCATTCATGGTTTCTTGAGCATCACGTTTTCGAAGGAATACAGTGATAAGTTACAAGCAATGCTAATCCTATGCTACTAGACAGTGAGTACACGGGTCAACATGGTTCCCAACTTCTAACAGCCGTCAGAAGCAGGAAGGAGACATGATCATCTCCAGAGGCTAGCTTTCAAAGTACCCAGGAATCTAGTCTCCAGGGGAAACCTTTCAAATCACACCCGGCATGGACTACCCCTCATATCACCTTGCACTTGACCTACTTCCTTGAAGGGATACCATTTGAGCTCACTCCTCGAGGGGATACTCACTCCTCCTTGCTCCAGCAAGGAGGTCCGCTCGGTCACTTGGAACCACACAAGATCTGGCAGGGTGGGCATCCTCATCTCGGTAAAGGATTAGTGTGACATTAGTGTGACATTAGCGTGACAGAATTCCAATCTACTACAATTCTCAATCCTCTCCCTGTTCACATTTCGGAGGATCATGTGTCAAGACCCATTGGAATTCTCTACTAGGAGACCTTGTGGGTTTTCACTGCTAGCCCTACAGCATCAGTGGCCTTGTGGTTTTTCAGAATCAAGGAGCTCACTGTTCCTTATCACTCACTGCTAGTCCTCTGGTGTCAGTGACCTTGTGAGTTTTCAGAATCAAGGGGTCCACAGTCTTGGGTTAGCACTGGCAGATACATGGTGCATTTTTGTTCAGAGCAAATGGTGGCTTGCTACAAAATGGAGTGCATCTGGCCAAGGCCCAGCTGGTCACAGGCATTCAGGATCTGCACCCAACACTTATGTCAATGCCAGAAAAATCACCCAGGCTTTTTCCACAAACCCTGAGACTCTGTGCAAAGAGTTGTATGGGCTATGATCACAGCCCCCGTGTCAATGACAGTAGAGGCATCCATGTTGTGCCCACAGACTCTGAGACATGATCAGTAGAATTGCCCTGTCTCTGTCCACATCCCCTATATCAATTCCAGGAGAGGAACCCATGATATACATACAGCCTCTGTCTCAATTCCAGACGACAAGCAGCCTGGTGCAGTGAATAGAGCACAGGCCTGGGAGTAAAAGGGTCATGGGTTCTAATCCCAGCTCCACCACTTGTCTGCCATGTGAATTTAGGCAAGTCATTTCATTTCTTTGTGTCTTAGTTATCTCATTTGTAAAATGGGGATTGAGACTATGAGCCCCAAATGTTAAAGGGACTGTGTCCAAGTCGATTTGCTTGTATCCACCCCAGTGCTTAGTACTCGGCCTGGCACATAGTAAGTGCTTAAAAATCCTGTTATCATTATAAACCTAGGTTCTGCTCTCTCCCCACTTCAATCCATAGTTCATGCTGCTGCCCGGATTGTCTTTGTCCAAAAACTCTCTGGGCATGTTACTCCCCTCCTCAAAACTCTCCAGTGGCTACCAATCAATCTGTGCATCAGGCAGAAACTCCTCACCCTGGGCTTCAAGGCTCTCCATCACCTCGCCCCTTCCTACCTCACCTCCCTTCTCTCCTTCTACAGCCCACCCCGCACTCTTCGCTCCTCTGCCGCTAATCTCCTCACCGTGCCTCGTTCTTGCCTGTCCCACCGTGGACCCCCGGCCCACGTCATCCCCCTGGTCTGGAATGCCCTCCCTCTGCCCATCCGCCAAGCTAGCTCTCTTCACCCCTTCAAGGTCCTACTGAGAGCTCACGTCCTCCAGGAGGCCTTCCCAGACTTAGCCGCTTCCTTCCTCTCCCCCTCATCCCCCTCCCCATTCCCCCCGTTTTACCTCCTTCCATTCCCCACAGCACCTGTACATATGTATATATGTTTGTACACATTTATTACTCTATTTATTTATTTATTTATTTATTTATTCATTCATTCATTCATTTATTTATTTATTTATTTATTTATTTATTTATTTATTTATTTTACTTGTACCTATCTATTCTATTTATTTTATTTTGTTAGTATGTTTGGTTTTGTTCTCTGTCTCCCCCTTCTAGACTGTGAGCCCACTGTTGGGTTGGGACTGTTTCTATGTGTTGCCGACTTGTACTTTCCAAGCGCTTAGTACAGTGCTCTGCACGCAGTAAGCGCTAAATAAATACGATTGATTCTGCTTACAGTCTCTGTGTAAAAACTAAAAGAAACCCCCAGTCTCCGAGCCCAGCCCCTGTGACAATACCAGAAGAGGCACTCAGCGTTTGCCCACAGTCCGTGTGTCAATGCTATAAGCTCTGCCCACATTTATTCGTTCATTCAATCGTATTTATTGAGCACTTACTGTGTGCAGAGCACTGTACTAAGCTCTTGGGAAGTACAAGTTGGGCCCCTGAGGCTATTTCAGAAGTTGCCCAAGCTCTGTCCACGGCCCCTGTGCCAATGCCAGAAGAGGCCCACAGGGTCAACCCACAGTCCCTGGGTCAAGACAGGAGACCACTAGTCTCTACGTTTAGACCTTGTGTCGATGCCAGAAGAGGCACCCAAGCTCTGACCACAGTTCATGTGTCAGTGCTAAAAGAGGCCCTCAAATTATGCCTTGTGTCAAGACCAAGAGAAGTGCCTTGTCTCTGCCTACAGTCCCAGTATCAATGACAGAAGAGGCACAGAGATTCTGCCCCAGCCCCTGTAACAGTGTCATTAGAGGCACCCAGGCTCTGCCTATAGTCCCTGTTATTATGCTATAAGAGGCCCTAAAGATTTTGCACACTGTCCCTGAATCAGTGCCCAGAACAGGCACCCAACAGCTCTAATAACAGCTCCTGAGTCGATGCCAGAAGAAGCACCCAGGATTGCAGACAGGTGACTTGGGCTCTCCCCACAGTCAGGGGAACTAGCTGCGTCAGTTTTGCTATCAGCAGTCAGTCAGAGACAAGATCCTGCTCAGGATGACTGGTGCCCAAAGCCCTCAGTGGCTTGATTGAGGTCTGCAATGGGTGTGGAGTCACACCTAGACAGGCTAGACCCCCACAAAGACCAGGCTGTCTAATATACTGGCCTCCGATGGCTCTCACGCTGGAACCCAAGGGCTGAGAGATCTGACCCAAGAGCAGTGGTAATAATGTTTTTCAGATTTGATCCCAAATAAGGCAGGGGCCTTCTGGAGGGTGTGCCCTGTCCTGGCCACCCTTCATCTGCTCCTGTTAAGTGAGGGGGAGGTGTCTTCTAGCTGGTGAAATTCCACCATACCCTGGGCCTGAACCTCCACTGGGTGTTGGGACCGGGGATAGGGATAATAATATTAATAATAGCAATTATTAAGCGCTTACTATGTGCCAGGCACTGTTCTAAGCGCTCAGGAACGAATCTCAGGCTGTCTTCATTTTTGTTAACGGCTTTCACTGTATCTGTAAATGAGGCCTGCCCAGAACCAGAGAGTGGAAGCCCATTTCCCTCTCCCCCTTGTCCTTGTTGGTGGGGTAGGCAACTGCGTGGATCAGGGAGGGGAGGTGAAACTAAAGACACCCCCGGATCTTAGTGTGGGGCCATGACCCCCCTCATTGCCCTGGTTTTTATGCTGTTTTGTAGATGTGATTTTTGTATTAAGTATCGATTTACTGAACTGGCTCCTGAAATGGCTCCTTTCCTGCAGGTCTCCACTGCTGCCATCTCTGCAGTCTAGGATTTGGGGCTTGCTATGTGTAGGAAGGAGGCTCATTCTGACGGGGATGGTGAATGTGAACACCCTAGGCCACTAGATAAGTGCTGGTGAACACTCACTGTTAAATGCCAGAAAAGGCACTCAGACTCTGCCTGGACTCCGGAGTGGAATGAGAGGAAGGGCAGCCATTCCTCAGTTCATTGGCATAGAGATCAGCCCCACAGAAGGGTGGCAGGTGTCTGTCTCTCCCTCTAGAATGTAAGCACATTATGGGCAGGGAATGCATCTATCAAATGTGTTAAATTGCACTCTCCCAAGCACTTAGAACACTCCCCTCAATAAATATCGTGGATTGATTAAGGTGTCTGGTTTCTCCCCACATTCCCTGTTTCAAAGTCAGAAGAGGAACCCAGCCTTTACCCACAGTCCCTGTGTCAATGTCAGAAGAGGCATACAGGCTTTGGTTAAAATCCCTGTGTCAATGCCAGAGAAAGCACCCAGGCTCTTCCCATTATCCCTGTGTCAAGAGTAGAGGAGCTCCCAGGCTCGGCCTACAGTCAGTCAGTCAGTCAGTCAGTCAATCAGACAATTGAATTTACTGAGTACTTACTGTTCGCACAGCACTATTCTAAATGCTTGGAAGAGTACAATTAAAGAGTACAATACAACAACACAACAGTTACATTCCCTGCCTAAAATGAGCTTGCAGTCTAGAGGGGGAGATGGACATGAATATAAATAAATAAATTACAGATATGTACATAAGTGCTGTGGAGCTAGGTAGGTGGATTGAATAAGGGGATGAATAAGTCAAGATCTCGCAGAATGGAACTGACGAAAAGGATTAGAGGGTTTAGTCAGGGAAGACCTCTTGGAGGAGATGTGCTGTCAGTAAGGCTTTAAAACGTGTGAGTGTAATTGTCTGTCAGATATGAGGAGGGAGGGTGTTTAAGAGCAGAGGCAGGACGTGGGCAACAGATCGGTGGCAAGATAGATTAGATCAAAATACAGTAAGAAAGTTAGCATTAGAGGAGCCAAGTATGTGGACTGGGGTGAGGTGAGATAGGAGGAAACAAGGTGATTGAATGCTTTAAGGTCAATGGTGAGGAGTCTCTGATGCGGAGGTGGATAGGTAATCACTGGAAATTCTTGAGGAGTAGGGAAGCATGGCCTGAGTGATTTTGTAGAAAAACAATCTGGGCAACAGAGTGAAGTATGGACTAGAGTAGGGAAAGACAGGAGGCTGCGTGGTCAGCAAGGAGTCTGATACAAGGCAGGATATGATGTGATTGGACTTACGTGGTACTAGTTAAATAATCCCTGTTTATGTTCAAGAAGAGGCTCCCTTGTTCCACTCAGTCTCTGCATACAGCCCTTGTCAATGCCAGAAAAGGCACCCAAGCTCTGCCTACATTAGAAGAGGCACAAAAGCACTGCCAACATCACTGTGTAAATGCCAGAAAAGGCACTCAGACTCTGCCTACAGTCCTTCTGACAGTGACAGAAGAAACCCTAGGTTCTGCAGAAAGTCCCAGAATTGATGCCAGACGATGCACCCTTGACTTCGCTGACAGGCCCCTGAAAAATGCCAGATGAGGCACCCAGGAGGCGGGCCGAGCCCCTGTGTCAATAACAGAAGAGGTAACCTGGCTCTGCACACATTCCCTGTTTAAATGAACGTGGCCTGGTTCGAGAGTGCGGCTATAGCCTGGTCTGTGACCGGGGCCGTGGTCTGGTCTGTGAGTTGGGCTGTGGTCTGGCCTTGGGGTGGGGCCATTGTCTGATCTCCCCTGTCCTTCCCTTGACTTTCCCATCACTGTAGATGAGAGCACCATCCTTTGCATCTCACAAGCCCATAATCTTGGCGTTATCCTTGACTCCTCTCTCTCATTCAACCCACATATTCAATCCATCACTAAATCCTGTTGGTCCAACCAACAGCCTTAAATTCTGCCCTTTCCTCTGCATCCAAACAGCTACCATGCTTATCCAATCACTTATCCTATTCCACCTCGATTATTGTGTTGGCCTCTTGGCTGACCTCCCAGCCACCTAGCTCTCCCCACTCTAGTCTATTCTTCACTCTGCTACCCATATCCCATTTCTACAAAAATGTTTAGGCCATTTTTCCCCTTTCCTCAAAAACCTCCAGTCAATCAATCGATCAGTCAATCAATCATATTTATTGAGCACTTACTGTGTGCAGAGCACTGTACTAAACGCTTGGGAAGTACAAGATGGCAACATATAGAGACAGTCACTACCCAACAGTGGGCTCACAGTCTAAAAGGGGGAGACAGAGAACAAAACCAAACATACTAACAAAATAAAATAAATAGAATAGATATGTACAAGTAAAATAAATAAATAAATAAATAAATAGAGTAATAAATATGTACAAACATATATACATATATACAGGTGCTGTGGGGAAGGGAAGGAGGTAAGATGGGGGGATGGAGAGGGGGACGAGGGGGAGAGGAAGGAAGGGGCTCAGTCTGGGAAGGCCTCCTGGAGGAGGTGAGCTCTCAGTAGGGCCATGAAGGGAGGAAGAGAGCTAGCTTGGCGGATGGGCAAAGGGAGGGCACTCCAGGCCCGGAGGATGACGTGGGCCGGGGATCGATGGCGTGACAGGCGAGAACGAGGTACGATGAGGAGATTAGCGGCAGAGGAGCGGAGGGTGCGGGGTGGGCTGTAGAAGGAGAGAAGGGAGGTGAGGTAGGAGGGGGCGAAGTGATGGCCCCCGAGGTGATGGTCTCAGTAGTTGCCCACCCACCTCCACATCAAACAGAAAACCTTCACCAATTGCATTAAAGCACTCCATCACCTGGCCCCTTCCTTCTTCACCACGCTACTCTCCTACTACAACCCAGCCCACGTGCTTCTCTCTAATACAAACCTTCTCACTGTGCCTCAGTCTTATCTATCTCATCACCAACCTCTCACCCACATCTTGCTTCTGGCCTGGTTTGCCCTCCCTCCTTGTATCCGACAGATAATTACTCTCTCCCACTTCAAAGCCTTCTTGAAGGCACATCTCCTCCAGGAGGCCTCCCCTGACCAAGCCCTCCTATCCTCTTCTCCCTTTCTCTTCTGCATCACTAGGACTTGCTCCCTTCATTCATCCCCCCTCCCAGTCCCTCAGCACTTATGTCAGTATCTGTAATGAACTGATTCATATTAATGTCTCTCTCCCCCTCTAAGCTTGTTGTGTGCAGGGAATGTGTTTTTTTTTATTTTGTTGTATTCTTCCAAGTAGTTAGCACAGTTCTCTGCACACAGTAAGTGTTCAATTAATACAACTGACTGACTGACTAATCTGTGAATGGGGCCACAGTTCAGTCTGTGAATTGGGCTGCTCTTTATTCTGTGACTGGAGATATGGCCTAGTCTGTGAGTGAGGCCTCCATCCAGTCTGTGATTGGAGACGTGGTATGGTCTGTGACTGGAGACATGGCCCTTTATTCAAGCAGGGCTGTGGCCTGGTGTGTAAGTGGGTTCACGGCCCAGTTTGTACGTGGGGTAGACACCTGTTCTGTGAGCGGCAACTCGTGCCGGTCCCCACTCACAGACTGGGATGTGTCCTTATTCACAGACCAGGCCAAGGCCACTCAGAAAGACCAGACAGCAGGCCCACTCACAGACCAGATTGAGGTCCTATTCCCAGACTGATCTGCAGCCCCACTCACAGACTGGGCCTCGTAGTAACTCACTGGCTGGGCCTCGGCCTCACTAACAAACCAGGCCACATCCCCACTCACAGGCCAGATTGTGGCCCCACTCCAGACCAGGACACAGCTCCACTCCAGAACCTCATAGTTCCGAGGTGCTAGGGCCTTTCCTACTTACATTTCTCGGGTGCTAATCTCGGAACTCTTCCCACATGTCCCAGGGAAGTGACCTGAGGCCCAGGCCCCTTGTTTCCGGTGCTATGGTGCTGAATCAGAACCTAGAACCATCCCTACAGGATCGGGGTTGCTCGCCCAGGTCCCAGAGCCCTCACTGAGATGCTGAATTACGTGCCAGAACTTTCACAAGTGCCAAGAGCCCCAGTTAGGCCCTGAGACCCCTACTCCATAGACACTAGAATTTTGAATCGTGACTCTCCTGTTAGTTTCCAGGGTGTTGGACCATGTCCCAGGACCATCTCTAGAGGTGCTGGGCTGCTTAGCCAAGTCTTTGGGACCCACAAAAAAAGGAAAGAACCCATGCATCACCCCAGTATCACTGTCAAAACCGGGATGAGACCATAGGGCAAAAATTTCAAAGCAATGCAGTTTACTGGCTCACTCTCACAGTGATTCCCAGACCCATGGGCTCTGGTCCACCGAGCAAAGAGTTTTGTCCACAATCCCTTTTTAACCTGCTCCAATAACCTTTGCTCCACCCCGGTTCTGCAGAGAAGGTGGGCTTTCTCACCTCTGAGGTCAGTCTGTGCAGACTAGCGTTCTTGCGGTTCTTCATCACCATATTTCAGAGTGTTCCCTGGTAGGGAGTTTGTGCAATACTTGCCAAAAATCATGGTCACGACCTCTATGCTTAGAGAGAACTGGTCCAGGGAAGGGGGGATGTTTTCCTGTTCCCTCAATATTGCTGTGATCATTATTCTGCTCCCGGAAGGATTCTCTCCTCAGAGCGCCGCCATAGACGCCCGGGACTCCGTTCCTGAGAGGCCCGCCAGCCATCACACCACGCGGCCTTGCTGCTCCCGGAAAGATCCTCTCCACAGAGCGCCGCCATAGACGCCCGGGACTCCGTTCTCGAGAGGACCGCCCGCCCGCCATCCCACCGCGTGGACCCCGCTGCTCCCGGAAGGCTCTGCTCCTCAGAGCGCCCCCATAGACGCCCCCTGCCTCCACCCCCCCAACTTAAGCGACTTTCCTTAAACAGCCCCCCACTCCCGCCCTTCCCGGTCAGGTCCTGACGGACTCCCCCTACCCCACCCTTGGAAAAAGGCCCTTGTTATCACCAAGTTACATTCATGACAACCTCATTCGCACCTACTCAGCCCTCCCATGCTAATTGGCTGTTCGCTCCTCTCCCCAGGTATCTCTGCTCCCGGACCCCCCTTAACAGGCCCACCCTACTCCAGCACATAATAGTTTGTATCTAGTCTCTGTGACATCATTATGTGCCAATTTTATTATTGCCTTAGCATATTGTTTACCTTCACCCTGTGATGCAATCGCCTACTTATATCATTGCTACTGTTTTATTGCTTCTGCATCTCAATTGCTAACCTCCCGCTGACCTCACCATGAACTTTCAATTCCTTTGCTCCCAACTGCCATTCCCATTCCTCACCTTCCCCTTCCCCTCTCCTACCCAGCTTTTTCCCTCCCTCTCCCCCACCAAGACCATTCCCCATCACCCCCTACCAAGGATCCCTCTGTAACAGCGCCAGTCCTCCACTCCTCCCTCCCGGCCCCCTCCCTCCCCTTCTCCCCGCCCTCACTCCATCCCAAGTCTCCTTTCCCATCGCCACCCCTCTTCCCACTCTCCCCGCCTAGGCCCCCGCCAACTCATCCCAATCCAAACCCTCCCAACCCCTCGCACCCTTACCCCTCCCTCCCTTCCCTCGACAGCTGCTGCCAAGTGTGGCCTCTCGAACTCCCGCTCCGTTTTATCCCTTTCATCCTGGACCTATTCCTTTCCAGCTCTCTACTCCTCCTCGCCCTAACTGAAACATGGCTGTCTCCAGACGACACGGTCTCTTCTGCTGCTCTCTCCAGTGGAGGCCTCTTCTTCTCCCACTCCCCCAGACTCACCAGAAAAGGAGGAGTTGTCGGTTTCCTTCTCGCCCCCCAATGTCGCTTTCGCACTATCCCTCCTCCCCCTTCCCTTTCCTTTCCATCATTTGAAGCCCACATTATTCGCATCTACCACCCCCTCCAGATTCTTGTAGCCGTCATCTACCGCCCTCCCGGCCCTACCTCGAACTTATTTAATGACTTTGACCCCTTCCTCACCTTCCTTCTCTCCTTCTCCATGCCCACTCTGATCCTCGGAGACTTCAACATCCACATGGATATCCCTGATGACTCCTCTGCTGCCCGCCTTCTATCCGCCATAGACGCCCCCTGCTTCCACCACCCCCATTTAAGCCACCTTCTTTAAGTGTCCCCCACCACCCCCCTTCCCGGTCCGGTCCTGACTGACTCTCCCCTCCCCCCACCCCCACACCGGGAAAAATGCCCTTGTTATCATCAAGTTACATTAACGACAACCTCATTCGCACCTACTCAGCCCTCCCACGCTAGTTGGTTGTTCACTCCTCCCCCCAGGTATCTCTGCTCCCTGACCCCCTTAACAGGTCCACCCTACTAAAGCACATAATAGTTTGTATCTGCTCTTTATGACATCATTATCTGCCAATTTTATTATTGCCGTACCATGTTAACTGTTTAACTATCCCCTGTGCTGCCATCACCTACTTATATCCCAACTTATATATTGGAGAAGCAGCGTGGCTCAGTGGAAAGAGCACGGGCTTTGGAGTCAGAGATCATGGGTTCAAATCCCGGCTCTGCCAACTGTCAGCTGTGTGACTTTGGGCAAGTCACTTCACTTCTCTGTGCCTCAGTTACCTCATCTGTGAAATGAGGATTAAAACTGTGAGCCCCCTGTGGGACAACTTGATCACCTTGTAACCTCCCCCAGCGCTTAGAACAGTGCTTTGCACATAGTAAGCGCTTAACAAACGCCATCATCATCATCATCATGATATCATTGCTACTGTTTTATCGCTTCTGCATCTCAATTATTAACCTCCCGCTGTACTGTCACTCGCCCTGCTGACCTCACCATGAACTTTTAATTCCCTTGCTCCCAACTGCCATTCCCATTCCTCACCTTCCCCTTCCCCTCTCCCACCCAGCTTTTTCCCTCCCTCCCCCCCACCAAGACCACTCTCCCTCACCCCCTACCAAGGATCCCTCTGTACCAGCGCCAGTCCTCCGCTCCTCCCTCCCAGACGCTCCCTCCACTTCTCCCCGCCCCACCCCATCCCAGTTCTCCTTTCCCATCGCCACCCCTCTGCCCACTCTCCCCGCCTAGGCCCCCGCCAACTCATCCCAATCCAAACCCTCCCCACACCTCGCACCCTTCTCCCTCCCTCCCCTTCCTCGGCAGCTACTGCCAAGTGTGGCCTCTGGAATCCCCGCCCCGTTTTAAGTAAGATCCCTTTCATCCTGGACCTATTCTTTTAGAGCTCTCTACTCCTTCTCGCCCTAACTGAAGCGGTTGTCTCCGGACGACACCGTCTCTTCCGCTGCTCTCTCCAATGGAGGCCTCTTCTTCTCCCACTCCCCCAGACTCACCGGAAAAGGAGGAGGTGTCGGTTTTCTTCTCGCCCCCCTATGTCGCTCCCGTACTATCCCTCCTCTCCCTTCCCTTTCCTTCCCTTCCTTTGAAGCCCACATTATTCGTCTCTACCACCCCCTCCAGATTCTTGTAGCCGTCATCTACCTCCCCCCCCGCCCCACCTCCAACTTCTTTAACGCTTTTCACCCCTTCCTAACCTTCCTTCTTTTTTTCCATGCTCACTCTGATCCTCGGAGACTTCAACATCCACATGGATATCCCTGATGTCTCCTCTGCCGCCCGCCTTCTATCTCTCCTCGACGCTGCCAACCTCTTGCTCCACCCCACCTCACCCACTCACCAACTTGGTCATACCCTCGACCTCATCATCTCCTATCGCTGCACTGTGTCCACCCTCACCAACTCTGAGATCCCTCTCTCTGATCATAATCTTCTCGCCTGTCTCCTCACTCACACTTCTTTCCCCTATAAATCCATATTACTCCCTCACAGAGATCTCCACTCTCTTGACCCCATCCATCGTTCTGAGCGCCTCACACCCTACCTCACCGGCCTCTCTTCTCTACCCAATCTTGATGATCAGGTTACTGCTCTCAACTCTACCCTTTCTACTCAGATAGACTCACTCGCTCCCCTTTCCCTTCGCCGCTCTCGTACCACTAATCCACAGCCCTGGATCACTGCCACTGTCCGCCTCCTTCGCTCTTATGCGCGAGCTGCCGAACGCTGCTGGCGAAAGTCTAAACACCATGCCAACCTCGTTCACTTCAAGTTTATCCTTTCCTGCCTAAACTCAACCCTCTCGTCTGCCAGACAAAACTATTTCTCCTCCCTTATTGACACCCATGCCCATCATCCCCGCCAGCTCTTCCACACATTCAACTCCCTTCTCAGATCCCCGGTTCCTCACCCTCCTCCTTCCCTCACCCTCAACGATCTGGCCTCCTACTTCATTAACAAGATTAAATCCATCAGGTCCGACCTCCCCAAAGTCACTTCCCCTCTTCTCCAACCCCCCGGCTCTCAACACTCTCTGCTACTCTCCCATCCTTCCCAGCAGTACCCTCAGAGGAGCTCTCCTCCCTCCTCTCAAGTGCTGTTCCGGCCACCTGTGCTTCTGACCCCATTCCCTCTCATCTCATGAAATCTCTCTCTCCGTCCCTTCTCCCCTCCTTAACTTCCATCTTCAACCGCTCACTCTCCACTGGTTCCTTCCCCTCTGCCTTCAAACATGCCCATGTCTCTCCCATCCTAAAAAACACCCTCTCTTGACCCCACCTCACCTTCTAGTTATCGCCCCATATCCCTCCTACCATTCCTTTCCAAACTCCTTGAACGAGTTGTCTACACACGCTGCCTCGAATTCCTCAACTCCAACTCTCTCCTCGACCCCCTTCAGTCTGGGTTCCGTCCCCTACATTCCACAGAAACTGCCCTCTCAAAGGTCACCAATGACCTCCTGCTTGCCAAATCCAACGGCTCATACTCAGTCCTAATCCTCCTCGACCTCTCAGCAGCCTTCGACACTGTGGACCACCCCCTTCTCCTCAACACGCTATCTGACCTTGGCTTCACAGACTCCGTCCTCTTCTGGTTCTCCTCTTATCTCTCCGGTCGCTCATTCTCAGTCTCTTTTGCAGGCTCCTCCTCCCCCTTCCATCCCCTTGTTTTGGGGGTTCCCCAAGGTTCAGTGCTTGGTCCCCTTCTGTTCTTGATCTACACGTACTCCCTTGGTGACCTCATTCGAACCCACGGCTTCAACTATCATCTCTACGCTGATGACACCCAGATCTACATCTCTGTCCCTGCTCTCTCCCCCTCCCTCCAGGCTCGCATCTCCTCCTGTCTTCAGGACATCTCCATCTGGATGTCTGCCCGCCACCTAAAACTCAACATGTCCAAGACTGAACTCCTTGTCTTGCCTCCCAAACCCTGCCCTCTCCCTGATTTTCCCATCTCTGTTGACGGCACTACCATCCTTCCCATCTCAAAAGCCCGCAACCTTGGTGTCATCCTCGACTCCGCTCTCTCATTCACCCCTCACATCCAAGCCATCACCAAAACCTGCCGGTCTCGGCTCCGCAACATTGCCAAGATCCGCCCTTTCCTCTCCATCCATACCGCTACCCTGCTCGTTCAAGCTCTCATCCTATCCCGTCTGGAGTACTGCATCAGCCTTCTACCTGATTTTCCATCCTCGTGTCTCTCCCCACTTCAATGCATACTTCATGCTGCTGCCCGGATTGTCTTTGTCCAGAAGCGCTCTGGGCATGTTCCTCCCCTTCTCAAAAATCTCCAATGGCTACCAATCAATCTGCGCATCAGGCAGAAACTCCTCACCCTGGGCTTCAAGGCTCTCCATCACCTCGTCCCCTCCTACCTCACCTCCCTTCTCTCCTTCTACAGCCCACCCCGCACCCTACGCTTCTCTGACGCTAATTTCCTCACCGTACCTCGTTCTCGTCTGTCCCGCCATCGACCCCTGGCCCACGTGTCCCGAGGTGACCCTTGGGTACCGGCCATCTCAAGGTCAAAACCTATCTCGTGACCACCTGAGCCAGCAAGCAGAACTCGGAAGTAAGGGTGGGATACCGCCCCCACGACCAAATCTGCTAGATTGACAGCCCAAGCTGGGAATACAGAAGGTGTCTCTCGCCCCCCTGCCAATCAAATTAGATATGGAGGAGGGGGGAGGGCAGAGATTGGATAGACTGAGGCCGGAAGTTGGAATGGCCTAGGGGCACATGCGATAAATACCTGTCGCCTCTGACCTTCGGGGTCAGAACACCAGGACACGCATCAGCAGGAGCAGCCGCTGCAGCTGCAGCAGCAGCAGCCCACGTGTCTCTCCCTGCCCAGAAGGCCAGATGCCCGCTCTACAACCAGAACCAACATACTGAGGCAAGGGCCGCGGGATGGGTGAGTGTCTCGTGGGTGCGACCCAGGTACCCCGCTGCTGATGGGAATCATGAGTGGATTCCTCCCATGTAGGGAGAGCACATTGTGAGAGCTAGCCGCCCACCACGTGCACGGGTAATGTAATGAATTTTTCCCATGTGGGAAAGTAAGTGGATTCTTCCTGAGTGGGAAGTGCACATGGGTGAGAGCTAGCCGCCTCACCCACGCGCGATTAACGTATGATTGTGTTCCTCCCTTGTAGGGAAGCTCTAATATTGCTAATTGATTATATTCCTCCCGAAAGGGAAGTTCAATTCATTGCGCCTAAACAATTACATAAATTCAATTAACCTCGCGGAATAAATTTTATATAAACTCAGGCTTTCCATCCCCGACCTCTCTCTCGCCTCGCCGATCACTGAACGAACCCGTCCCCGGACGACGGGTGACACCACGTAATCCCCCGGGCCTGGAATGCCCTCCTTCTGCCCATCCGCCAAACTAGCTCTCTTCCTCCCTTCAAGGCCCTACTGAGAGCTCACCTCCTCCAGGAGGCCTTCCCAGACTGAGCCCCTTCCTTCCTCTCCCCCTCGTCCCCCCTCCATCCCCCCATCTTACCTCCTTCCCTTCCCCACAGCACCTGTATATATGTTTGTACATATTTATTACTCTATTTATTTATTTATTTATTTTACTTGTACATAGCTATTCTATTTATTTTATTTTGTTAGTATGTTTGGTTTTGTTCTCTGTCTCCCCCTTTTATACTGTGAGCCTACTGTTGGGTAGGGACTGTTTCTATATGTTGCCAAGTTGTACTTCCCAAGCGCTTAGTAGAGTGCTCTGCACACAGTAAACGTTCAATAAACACGATTGATTGATTGATTGATTGACGAGGATGGAATTATCTGCTTTTATTGCAGCCCCATTCTCCTCTTTCTACTGTGTTCCAGTGGATCTTTTCTTGATCCAACTTTGGGTTCACTGACACTGTCCTCTCCTGGATCTTGTCTTATTTCTCTGGCCATTCATTCTCGGACTCCTTAGGAGGCTCCTCCTCTGCCTCCCACCCCGCCTCAAGGTTTAGTTCTTTGTCCCTTCTTTTCTCCATCTACACCCACTCCCTTGGAGAACTCATTCACTCCCATGGCTTCAACTACCACCTCTATATGGATAATACACAAATCTGCATCTCCAGCCCTGATGCCTCTCCCTTTAGGCAGTCTTGCATTTCCTCCTGCCTTCAAGAAATCTCTACTTGGATGTCCTCCTGTAATCTCAAGCTTAACAAGTCCAAAACAGATCTCCTTCCCACCCAAACCCTGTCCTCGCCTTGACTTTCCTATCACTATAGACGGCAACATAATCCTTCCCATCTCACAAGCCCATAATCTTGGCGTTATCCTTGACTCCTCTCTCTCACTCAACCGGCATAATCTATCTATCACCAAATCCTGTCGTTCCCACCTTCACAACATCACTAAAATCTGTCCTTTCCTCGCCATCCAAACTGCTGCCAATAATAAAATTACACACCTATCCCACCTAGATTACTGCATCAGCCTCCTTGCTGACCTCCCAACCTCCTGTGTCTCCCACCTCGGGTCCATACTTTGCAGCCCGGATCATCTTTCTACAAAATCGTTCAGAACATGTCACCCCCCCTTCCTCAAAAGCCTCCAGTGGTTGCCTATCCAACTCTACATCAAACAAAAAATCCTCCTCATTGGCTTTAAAGCATTATCTTTAAAGCATTACCTCCATTTCCTTGCTCCCTCCTACCTCACCTCGGTTCTCTACTTTTACAACCCAGCCCGCATTCTTCGCTCCACTAGTGCTAACCTTCTCACTGATCTTAATCTCGCCTGTCTCGCTGCCAACCCCTGGCCCATGTCCTACCTCTGGCCTGGAACACCCTCTCTCCTCAAATCTGACAGACAATTAGTCTCCTTCCTTCAAAGTCTTAACAAAAGCACATGTCCTCCAACAGACCTTCCCAGACTAAGCCCCACTCTTCCTCATCTCCCATTCCCTTCTGCATCACTCTGACTTACTCCCTCTTTGTTCATTGCCTGCTCCCAGCCCTCAACACCTATCTACACATCTGTAATTTAATTATTTACGTTAATGTCTATCTTCCCACCTATAGACTGTTAGCTCATTGTGGGCAGGAATTGTCACTTTATTGTTGTATTGTACTTTCCCAAGCGCTTAGTACAGTGTTCTGCACACAGTAAATGCTTAATAAATACAATTGAATTAATGAATGACTCCTTTCTGTCATTAAATCCACACATTCAATCCATCACTAAATCCTGTCCGTTCATCTTCACAAAATCCACCCCTTCCTCTCCATCCAAACTGCTACCATGTTACTGGGCACGGGAGAGACAGGGCTGGGCTGTGAGTTGTGGGCTGTTGCTTCACAGGACCAAGCCGGTGCAGTCTACATTAGTACAATCACTCATCCTATCCCGACTGGATTACTGCATCAGCATCTGTTCTGATCTCCCAACCTCCTCTCTCTCCCCACTTCAGTCTATACTTCTCTCTGCTGCTGGATTATCTTTCTACAGAAACGTTCTGGGCATGTCACCCCCCCGCCTCAAAAATCTCCAGTGTTTGCCTATCAACCTTCGTATCAAGCAAAAATTCCTCACTATTGGCTTCAAAGCTCTCCATCACCTTGACCCTTCCTACCTCACCTCCCTTTCCACTTTCTAAAGCCCAGACCATACACGCTGCTCCTCTGATGCTAACCCTCTCACTGTGCCTTGTTCTCTGCTGTCCCACTGTCAACTCCTGCCCCACATCCTAACCTCTGGACTGGAATAGACTCCCTCCTCAAATCCTCCAAACTAGCCCACTTTTCTCCTTCAAAGCCCCACTGAAAGCACACCTCCTGCAAGAGGCCTTCCCGGGCCAAGCCCCCCTTTTCCTCTACTTCCCCTCCACTCTCTATCACCTCCACTCATTCCCTCTCCTCTACCCCCCTCCCCACCCAACAGCACTTGTGTGTGTATATATATGTACAAATTTATAATTCTACTCATTTTATTAATAATGCATAAATATTTATCATTCTATTATTAATATTGTTGCTATTGTTTTCGGTTTACTTCGTTTTGATGTCTGTCTCCTCCCTTCTACACTGTGATCCCATTGTGGACAGGAATTGACTCTGCTGCTGAATTGTACTTTCCAAGCAATTAGTACAGTTCTCTGCACACAGTAAGCACTCAATCAATACAATTGAATGAATACAATCACCATCATATCCCACTTGGATGCTTAGTACAGTGCCTGGTACATAGTAAGCACTTAACAAATACCTAGACTATTATTATTATTATCATTATTATTACTGCATCAGTCTCCTTGCTGACCTCCCAGGTTTCCGTCTCTCCTCACTCCAGTCAATACTTCACTCTGCTGCCCTGATCAATCAATCAATCAATCGTATTTATTGAGTGCTTACTGTGTGCAGAGCACTGTACTAAGCGCTTGGGAAGTATAAGTTGGCAACATATAGAGACAGTCCCTACCCAACAGTGGGCTCACAGTCTGATCATTTTTCTACAAAAACATTCAGGACATGTTTCCCCACTTCACAAAAAACTCCAGTGGCTTTTCATCCATTTCCACATCAAAATAAAAAAAAATCACAATTGGAGGAATTTAAATGATAATGGAGAAGCACCCTGGGATAGTGAGTAGAAAATGGGCATGGGAATCAGGAGGTCATGGGTTCTAATCCCAGCTCTACCATTTGCCTGTTGTGTGACCTTGGGCAAGTCACTTAACTTTTCTGTCCCTCAGTTCCCTCATCTGTAAAATGGGGATTAAGACTGGGAGCGCTATGTGGAACAGGTACTATGCCCAACCGGATTAGGTTTTATCTACACCAGCACTTAGAACAGTGCCTGGCATATAGTAAGCACTTAACAAATCCCACAATTACTTTTAAGTATCATTATTTAAAGCACTTAATTACTTTACCTCCTCCTACCTCACCTGACTACTTTTCTGCTACAACCCAGTCTGCACACTTAGCTCCTCTAACGTTCAGCTTCTCGCTGTGCCTTGATCTCATCTATCTCTCCACCAACCTCTTGTCCATGTCCTGTCTCTGTCCTCGAATGTCCTTTCTTGTCAAATTCAACAGGAAATTACTCTCCCCGCGCCTTGATCTCATCTATCTCTCCACCAACCTCTCGTCCATGTCCTCCCTCTGGCCTGGAATGTCATTTCTTGTCAAATTCAACTGGCAATTACTCTCCCTGCCTTCAAATCCTTATTGAGGGCACATCTCCTCCAAGAGGGCGTTCCTGACTTAACCCCCCCTTTCCTCTTCTCTCACTCCCTTTTTCATCACCCTGACTTGCTCCCTTTGTTCAATGCCCTCTCCCAGCCCCACAGCACTTATGCACACATCTGTAGTTTATTTATTTATTATCACTCGACTGTGAGCTAATTGTGGGCAGGGAATGTGTCTGTTCACTCTTGTATCGTCCTCTTCCAAACACTTAGTACAACACTCTGCACACAGTAAGCTCAAGGAAGGAAGGAAGGAAAGAGGGAATGAGTGAAGAAAGGAAGGAAGGAAGGAAGGAAGGAAGGAAGGAAGGAAGGAAGGAAGGAAGGAAGGAAGGAATGATCCCACCACACTTTCATGTTCTTTTTACTATGACACTGATTCTGGTATCTGCCCTATCAACCTACCAAAGCACAGTGATCTGTGCCCCCATGTCGGGGGATCCAGTTAATCAAATTGCTTTAGACCTCTTGTTGTGTTATCTTGTCCTTGGCTTGGTAATTATGCCAGGATGATTGTCAGGTTCTTTACCATTTTGCCGGGGGGAGGGAGGTTGGGGGAGGGGGTGCCTGTGGAGGATGTAGGCCTCTTTCAGGAGCCCCAGTACGTTGTTGATGGGAGATGGTTATTAACAACAAATCCAAGTCCTTGGACTCTTCTCATTAGTGCAGAAGAACTGACCAAAATCCTAGAGTCCTCACTACAGGTGCTGGGCCACAAGGCTCTACCAACCGGTTCAGGGGTCTTGAACCGGTTTCCAGACCATCCACCTGGAAACGGTGATGCTCTCAGGTCCCAGACTTTTCCCCAAAGATGATGTGATGCTGATGCAAATCCTGGAGACCTCTCTGCAGGTGCTGGGATGTTCACCCTGGTCCTGTAGCTCTCCCCATCCATGTCACAGAGATGATCTACGTCCCAGGGTCCTCTCTACAGGTGATGGGTGGGTTGCTGACTTAGGACCTGGGGATCCTTCATTCTATGAAATTGACTCAGTATCTCTGACCCTCCCTATGGCTACTAGGGTAATTACCAAGGTCCCGGAGTTCACAATCAGATGCTAAAATGCTGAACCATTTTCCAAGGCCTTCAGGAACTAGGATATAATGACCCAGGTCCCAGGATTCTCCTCCCAGGTGTCAGGATCCTGAACAATTTCCGGGATCTCCCTCACCTACTGGACTGCTGGCCCATGTCCCAGTACCGGCCCAACTTGTATTATGTCGCTGCCCCATTGTCTCGTTCTCCCCTCTCTTCCAAGCCAGAATGCTGAGGTCTCAGGGCTTTCTCAGTAGGTACTTTCTTTGCTGTCTCGAGTTCCTGGGCCTTCCCTCCAAATTCTGCCTGATGACCCAGGTCCTAGTACTCTCTCCATATGTGCTGGGGAGCAGACCCAGATCCCACAGATGTCTCCATTGTTGCCAAGGGTATTGACTCAGGTCCTGGATATCATCCCTTGCATGCCACGACGTTTCCTCAAGTTCGTTAGCCCTCCCAACACCTCTGTGAGGTGTTGAACCAGGTTCCAAGACCAACATCATAAATGATGTGGTGCAGGCCCAGAACCCAGTGGAGCTCACCAAAGGAAAACTCCAAAGGAGCTGGGCCTAAGACCTAGGTCCTTCTTTTTAGGTGCCAGGTTCTCACCCAGGTCCCGGGGTTCTCTTCAAGGACCAAAGTCCTAGTCCCACCCTACAATTACTGATGTGCTGACCCACTGATACAGAACCAAGTACCTGGGTCTTCCCCAAATATCTCTGGGCGCTGACAGAGTTCCTAAGGGCCTCCTCACTGGTGTTGATGTGCTGATACATGTCTCGTTTCATCCAAGAAGCCAGTATGCTGAACCAGGTCTCAGGATCTTCCCCAGAGTCTACTAACCCAGGTCCCTAGACATACCAGACGCAGGTCGCAAGGCCTGCCCCACAATTGCCAATGTGCTAGAACAAGTCTTATGCCTTTCCTCGCAAGTGCCAGTGTGCTTTAACAGGTTCCAGGATCTTCTCCACAAGTGCCAAGATATTGAACCAGGTTCCTGGACAGGCCCAGGCAAATGCTGGATTTGATGGTACCACCATCCTTCCTGTCTCATAAGTCCATAACCTTGGCATTTTTCTTGACTTTATCTTTCCACCCACATTTTCAGGCCATCACTAAATCCTGTCAGTTCTAACTTCAAAGCATCGCCAAAATCCGGCCATTCCTCTCCATTCAAACTCCTACCACATTAATGCAAGCACTTATCGTATCCCACCTTGATTACTGCTTCAGCCTCCTTGCTGACCTCCCTGCCTCCTGTCTCTCCCCACTCCAGTCCATACTCCATTCTTCGGCCCGAATCATTTTTCTTCAAAAACATTCATACCATATTTCCCCACTCCTCAAGAAATTCCCTTGGGTACCTATCCACCTCCGCATCAAACAAAAACTCCTCACCATTGACTTTAAAGCACTTAAGCACCTTGATCCTTCCTACCTCACCTTACCACTCTCCTACTGCAACCCAGCCCACATAATTTTCTCCTCTAATGCTAACCTTCTCAGTGTACCTCGATCTCGTCTAGCTCACCACCTACCTCTCACCCACATCCTACCTCTTGCCTGGAATGCCCTTCCTTCTCATATGAGACAGATAATCCTTTTCCCCCACTTCATAGCCTTATTGAAGGCATATATCCTCCAACAAGCCTTCCCTGGCTATACCCTCCTCTCCTTTTTTAACACTCCCTTCTGTGCTGTTCTTACTTGCTCCTCCATTCAGTCTCCCTCCCATCCCCACAGCACATATGAATATATCTGTATACATCATTTATTTATTGATTTGTATTAATGTTTGTCTCCCCCTCTAGACTATGAACTCGTTGTAAGCAGGAACGTGTCCGTTTGTTGTTATATTGTACTCTTCTAAATGCTTAGTACAGTGCTTTGCACACAGTAAACGCTCAATAAATATGAATGAATGAATGACCCAGGTCCCAGGGCTTTCCCCACAAGTGCCCAAGTGATGACCCAGATTTTCTGGGCACTCTCCCGGGTGCCAGTTTCCTATCGAAAGACTAGAACCCTCGTCGTGGGTTCTGGAATGTTGAGCCAGATCTGTGGAGTCTCCCAACAGGTTCTGGGATGCTGAACCTAATCCCAGAGCTCTAGTCATCGATGCTGGGTGCTAGCCAACATTCCAGGGCTTCTTCTTTCAGGATCTTAGAATCCTGAACCAGTTTTCAGGATCCTCCCAAGAGGAACAATATTCCCGGTCCCTTCTTTTAAGGGATGGGGTGCAGAACCAGGTGCCCAGGTAGTAGTCCCCACAAGTTCTCAGGTGCTGACTCAGTTCCAACGGCTTTCCTCTCAGGTCATGCCGAGCTGAACCAGTGTTTTCCTCATAGAGGTCAAGAGCTGATCCAGGGCTTTCCCCACACAAGCTGACCCAAATCCTTCCACCTTCCCTGCAGGTTCGAAGATCCTGTCCCTAGCACTTTATACAGTGTTCTGCACACAGTCAGCAGTCAATAAATTCCACTAATGGATTGACTGACCCATGTGTTGGTGTCCTTCTTCCAGGTGCTTCTGTGTTGAAACAGAGTCCAAGGCTCTCCCCACAGTGCCAAAATAGTGACCAGGTTCGAGGACTTTCACCACAAATGCTGAGGGACTGAATGAGAATTTATGACTCACATAATTAAATTTAAAGTGCTGACTCAAAACCCAGGCCTCTCCAGGGAACTGATCCTTGTTCCAGATTCCTTCCCACAGGTGGCGGTGTGCTGAATGAAGTGTGAGAACCCTCTCTACAAGTGTTGAGGTCATCACCAGGTACCAAAGCCCTTCCAATGGTTGTCATGTGCCGATCCAGATCCCAGGGCTTTCCCATAGTTGCTGGACATTTGAACGAGAACACAACCTACAGCTATCAGACTTGTCACCCAGGTTTTACCCGGGGTTCACCACTGATGCTAAGTTAATGAAACCAAGGACCCCTCCTCGCCTCCCCATCAGGGACAGGTGGCAGGGGCTGGCCCAGATTTCAGAGATTTCTTCCCAAGTGCCATAGTGATGAACCATATTGCAGTAGTCTCCTGACAAGTTGCTAGGGGGAATGAATCTAATATTAGGGCTCTCTCGACAAACGCCAGAGGGCCAGCCGAGATCGTGGGACTTTCCCTACACATCCGGAGAGATTTCCCAAGTCCTCGGCCTAAATCCGTCAGGTGTTGGGGTGCTGACCTTGGTACCGGGGATCTCCTCCCTCTTGTCAGTACCCTGTGACACATCCCAGGATCCTTTTCTAAGTGGCTGGAGGGCCTACGCAGCTACGAGGTTTCTGACTACAGGTGTTGGGGTGCAGAACTAGTATAAGTGACCAGGTCCCTGAATCCTTCTCATTGGAGCCAATGAGCTAAGCCAAGCTCCAGCATCCACTAGCTCCTGGGCTTGCTCAGATATTGCTGGCTTGCTCTCTTAGGTCCTGGAGCCCTCCCTTCAAGGGCTAGGTTGCGGACCCAGGTTCCAGAGCTCAGGCCAAAGTTGCCAGTGTGACCCTCCGTTCAGGAAATGGGATGATGGTCTTTGAACCCTCCCTATATGTTCTGGCATGCTGGCCCAGGTCCCAGTTGTCCCCATCATAGATGCTTTGGTGCTGACCGAGTTCCAAGGGCTATCCCCACAGTGGTGGATTATCAACCCTCATCATAATTGCTGTTTTGCTGATCCAGTGATCTCTTCATAGACGTCAAGATGCTAATCCAGGTTCTTCAGCCCTCCCTAGTTACTGGGATGTTGGCCAATAGCCCAGAGCTCTTCTCCAGGTGTCAGGGGGATGCGCCAGGTCTCAGGTACCTCCCTCAAGTGATGCATGACCTAGAACCCTCCCTACATGTGCTGGCGTTCTAATCTAGTTTCCTGAACTCTCTGCATACATGCATGCCCAGGGAAGAGACCTGGTTTCTTCTTCTTGCAGATGCACGGGTACTGAATCAGGTCCCAGGACCCTTCTCAGACGCAGAATATGGGCTCAGGTTCAAGGACACTCCCCACAAAGGCTGGGGTGTTGCTGAATCAGTTTCCATGACTGACCCTATATGTGCTCAGGTGCTGACTCAGGTCGCCTAGACCTTGTGCCAGGTATCAGAATTCTGAACCAAGTCCTAGGGCTTTCTCCACAATTTCTGGAGTTCTGGTCAGATACCTTCAGCCCTCTCCACAGCTGTCATGCTCGTCCAGGTCCCAGGACTCTTTTCCTTGATGCCAGTGAGCTGGACCAGTCCCCAGGAATTGGTTTGTTTACATCTGTTTCCTCCTATTCCCCTTCTCCAACACTCACCTCAGACTGCTGTAATCTGATTGCTTCACCATCCGCTCCTCTCAAACTGCTCCCTCCACGGTCACGAATGACCTTCTCTTTGCCAAATCAAATGGACTCCTGGGCATGTCAGTAGACTTTCCTTCTGTGGACCATCCGCTTCTTCTGGAAACATTACCTATCCTTGGTTTCTCTGGCAACGCCCTCTCCTGGTTCTTCTCTTACCTCTCTGACCTTTCCTTCTCGAGCTCTTCCATTACCATTCACTGTAGAGGTATAGGGTAGAAATAGAAAACACTCCAACCACACCTCATTCTGGTTGAAACCCCTTGATTTCCACTTCTCAACCCTGAGGAATGATGCCCATAGATCTGGGCTTCTGTGTAAATATGCTTCTTGGCATATTTACATACTCCCTCCCCTAGCAGACACAGGCACCGTCCCAGGCAACTGCCCACCAACCCACCTCTCTCTGGAATAGTCCAGCTAGCAAGAATCCTCTGTATCCTGAAGTTTGTCCCAGATATTAGGGCTCGGCCCACAGATGTCAACCCAGCTCCATCACTTGCCTGCTATGTGTCCTTGGACAAGTCACTTAATTTCTCTGTGCCTCAGGTACCTCATCTGTAAAATGGGGATGAAGACTGCGAGCCCTTTGCCGGACAGGGACTGTACCCAACTCGATTTACTTGTAACCACCCCAGCACTGAGTTCAGTGCCTGATACAAAGTAAGCGCTTAACAAATACCAAAACCCCTCTAGACCATGAATTCGTTGTGGGCAGGGATTGTCTGTCTTTATTACTGTATTGTGCTTTCCCAAGCGCTTCATATAGTGCTCTCCACACCGTAAGCACTCAATAAATACAATTGAATGAGTGAACTTTGTTACCCTAGCAGAGCATCTCTGCCCAGTGACATCCTACCTCATGGTGAGGACCTGGGTTCTGGTCTCAACTCACCACTTGCCTAACGTGCAATCTTGGGCAAGTCAAGTTAACTGCTCTGCGTCTTATTCTTAGCTGGGTGGACAATCACTGGAGGGTCTTGAGGTGTGGGGAAATGTGAACTGCATTTTTATTTTTAGAACAAGCATCTGGCCAGCAGAGTGGAGTAAGGATTGGGGTGGGGAGAGGCAGAAGGGAGCTCAGCAATGAGGCTGATTCAGTAATCAGACAGGATAGGATAAGTGCTTGGATAAGTAGCAGTTTGGATGGAGGGGAGACATCCAGAGCAGACTGTAACGATGTTATGAAGGTAGAACTGCAAGGATTTGGTGACAGATTGAATAGGTGGGTTGAATGAAAAGAAAAATTGAGGACAATGCCAAGGTTATTGGTTTGTGAGACAGGGAGGGTAGTTGTGTTTTCTACAGTGTTGGGAAAATCTTGTGGGAGGACAGAGTTTCTGTGGGGAGATAAAGAGTTCTGTTTCAGACATATCAAGTTTGAGGTATCAGCTGGATATCCAGGTAGAGATGCCCTGAAGGCGATAGAAAATGAGACACTGCAAAGAAGGAGTGATAGATGAGTTCTCCAAAGGAATGGGTATAGATGAAGAATGGAAGGGGACTCACAAATGAGCCTTGAGAGACTCCCAGAGTTGCAGCGGGGGAGCAGAGGAGCCTGTGAAAGAGACTGAGAAGACAGATGAGGTTATGGTCAGAGGAATTTCAGAATTGATGAGGGTAGAAATTATTCAGTGACTAGAGATGTGTCCAGGCATGTGTCTAGGCAATTTGATGAATGAATGAGGTGGGGTGGAGCGGAAGGTCAGTAGAATGGACGAGAAAGAGGAAGTGGGCAGTGGATGAGTTGTCAAGAACATCCCTGTGGATATTGAGGTCCCCATATGGATAGAGAGAGACGTAATGTGAGAAAGGGATCAAAATTGTTCAAAAAGTTGAAAGAGGGGCCTGGGGGTTGTAGATGATTTTGACTAGTAATTAGAATGAGTGCTAGAGGCAAATGATATGGGCTTCAAAGGAAGGAAATGATCCCGACAGGGGAGGTGGGATGGTACAAAAGCAACAAGGGGGAAAAAGAAGGAAGCTAACACCTCTCCATAACCTAGTGAGTCTAGAGGAGTGGGAGAAGATGAAGCCCCCTCTAGAGAGAGTAGCAGGGGACACGGTCTACTAGGGAGAGCCAGGTTTCAGTAATGGTAAGGAGGAGCAGTGATTGAGTCAAAAACAGGTCAAGGATAAAGGAAAGCTTTCTCTTAATGAAGTGGGGATTCCACAGACTGCACTTGGCTGAGGCTGTTGGGGAGGGTTGAGGTGGGAGGGAATGGCGTAAGGGTTAGGGATCAGTATGATGGGAGTGATCTGTTTTGGGCTGGTGCATGGGGAAGGGGGACACCTTCTCAGGATTTGACCAGTACTTCACTAGTCCTTATCCATGGGAATAACAAATATTGAATGTTCATCAATCAATCATAATATTGAGCACTTAGTGGAGAGAGCACAATATACCTCCACTAAGTACATGGGAGAGTACAATATAACAGAGTTGATAGGGACATTCTCTGCCCACAGTGAGCTTACCATCTAGAGGAACATAGCTTTGCGATGGTGGAGATTGCCATTGAGAACAATATGTCCTGAGGCTTAAGGAAAAAAATCCTGTCTGAATTTTTCGGGGCCGGAGCCGCCATCTTGCAGTAATTTGCCAAAATGACGAACACAAAGCAAAAGAGGAGGGGGACCCATTACATGTTCTTTCGGCCCTTTTGAAAACCTGGTGTTGTCCCATTGGCTACTTAAATATGAATCTACAATTAAGGTGATACTGTAGATATTAAGGGCATGGGGACAGTGCAACAAGGTATGCCCCATAAGTGTTACCATGGCTAGAGTGGAAGGCTATATAACGTTACCCAACACGCTGTCGGGATTATGGTAAACAAACAGGTCAAGGGCAAGATTCTTGCCAAGAGAATTAATGTTCGAATTGAGCATATTAAGCATTCCAAGAGCCGAGACAGCTTCCTTAAGCGTGTGAAGGAGAATGATCAGAAGAAGAAGAAAGCCAAAGAGAAGGGCATCTGGGTTGAACTAAAACGTCAGCACGCTCTACCCAGAGAGGCCCACTTTATGCGAACCAACGGCAAAGAGCCCGAACTGTTGGAACCAATTCCCTATGAATTCATGGCATAAAACCCTCAGCACTAATCTCCAGTGGCTACCAATCAACCTACGCATAAGGCAAAAACTCCTCACTCTTGGCTTCAAGGCTCTCCATCACCTCGCCCCTTCCTACCTCACCTCCCTTCTCTCCTTCTCCAACCCAGCCCGCACCCTCCGCTCCTCTGCCGCTAATCTCCTCACTGTACCTTGTTCTCACCTGTCCCGCCATCCACCCCCGGCCCACGTCCTCCCCCTGTCCTGGAATGCCCTCCCTCTGCTCCACCAAGTTAGCTCTCTTCCTCCCATCAAAGTCCTACTTAGAGCTCACCTCCTCCAGGAGGCCTTCCCACACTGAGCCCCCTCCTTCCTCTACTCTGTTTTACTTGTACATATTTACTATTCTATTTATTTTATTTTGTTAATATACTTTGTTTTGTTGTCTGTCTCCCCCTTCTAGATTGTGAGCCCTCTATTGGGTAGGGACCGTCTCTGTATGTTGCCAACTTTTACTTCCCAAGCGCTTAGTACAGTGTTCTGCACACAGTAAGCACTCAATAAATACGATTGAATGAGTGAATGATGTAACTGAGCATAAGACAAGTGGTTGCAAAGCATAATTCACACTTTCATTGCTGCCATTCATTCATTCATTCATTCAGTCGTATTTATTGAGAGCTTAGTGCGTGCAGAAAACTGTACTAAGCGCTTGGGAAGTGCAAGTCGCCAACATGTATATATATACGGTCCCTAGGCTCAAAGTGAAATGAACAAATAGATGGGCAGAAAACCAGTATATTGTGAAGTGCACACAAAGATTCTTTTATAACTGTATTATTTGTTAAGTGCTTCCTATGTGCCAAGCACAATTCTAAGCACTGAAGTAGATGCAAGATAATCGGGTCGGACACAGTCCCTGTTCCACATGGGGCTCACAGTCTTAATCCCCATTTTACAGATAAGGTAACTGAGGCATAGAGAAATGAAGTGATTTACCCAAGGTCACAAAGCAGACATGTGACGGAGCCAGGATTAGAACCCACATCCTCTGACTTCCAGGCCCCTGATCTTTTAACTAGAACATCTAATCATATGCAATTGTTTAAATACTTAATTTTATTATGTAGTATTACATTTTTATTTTCATATCTGTCTCTTTTGTATGATTCCTATGGGCGGGGCATCAACCAACTACAAAAATGCTTACTACAGTGCTTTGCATATAGTAAAACCTCAATGAATACCATTGATGGCTTGATAAACCACCCATCTCCATCGAAACTGCTACCATTCTGATCCAAACACTTATCATTTACCAACCTTTTTCATTCAATCATTCATTTATTCAACTGCATTCATTGAGCGCTTACTCTTGCAAAGCACTGTACTAAACGCTTGGAAAGTACAATTCGGCAACAGGTGGAAGCAATCCCTACCCAACAACGGGCTCACAGTCCAGAAGGGGGAGACAGACAACAAAACAACACAAGTAGACAGGCACTAAGAGCATCAAAATAGATCAATAGAATTATAGATATATACACATCATTGATAAAATAAATAGAATAATGAATATGTGGGGCGGGGGTGGGGGTAGAGCAGGGGGTTGGAGTAGGGGCGATGGGGAGGGGAGGAGGAGCAGAGGAAAAGGGGGACTCAGTCTGGGAAGGCATCCTGGAGTAGCTGAGCTCTCAGTAGGGCTCTGAAGGGCAGGAGAGAACTTTTTCTTAAAAAAGTATTTATTATTCATAATAATAATATTTCTTAAGTAGTAACTATGTGCTACGCACTGTATTAGGTGTTGGGCGGGGGGATACAAGCAAATAGGATTGGCGCAGTTCCTGCCTCATGTGAGGTTTACTGTCTTTATTCCCATTTTATGGTAGAGGTAACTGAGGCCCAAAGAAGTTAAATGACTTGCCCAAGGTCACAGAGCAGACAAATGGCAGGGCTGGGATTATAACACAGGTTCTTCTGACTCCCAGGCCCGTGCCCTATCGACAAGACCATTTTGTTTCTCTGCCTTGACTAATGAATCACGCTGATCTCCCTGCCTCCTATGTCTCCTTCTCCAGTCCATACTTCATTCTGCTGCCCGAATCATTTTTCTTAAAAAAATGATCAGTCCACATCTCCTCATTACTCAAAAACCTACAATCGTTGCCTACCTACTTCTACATCAAATAAAAATTCCCTAGAATAGGCTTGAAGCCACTCAATAATAATGATCTTGGCATAGAATAAGAATGCACTTATTCTATGCCAAGCAGTGTTCTAAGCAGTGGGGTAGATACAAAATAATCAGGTTGTCCCGCGTGGGGCTCACAGTCTTAATCCCCATTTTACAGGTAGGGTAACCGAGGCCCAGAGACTCAATCAATCAATCAATCAATCGTATTTATTGAGTGCTTACTGTGTGCAGAGCACTGTACTAAGCGCTTAGGAAGAACAAGTGGCAACATGTAGAGATGGTCCCTCTCATCAGTGGGCTCACAGTCTAGAAGAGCGAGACAGAGAACAAAACAAAACATATTAACAAAATAAAATAAATAGAATAGATATGTACAAGTAAAATAAATAAACAAATAGCGTAATAAATAGGTACAAACAAATGCACATATATACAAGTGCTGTGAGGAGGGGAAGGAAGTAAAGCGGGGAGGATGGGGAAGAGAGGAAGGGGAGAGGAAGTAGGGGGCTCAGTCTGGGAAGGCCTCCTGGAGGAAGTGAGCTCTCAGTAGGGCCTTGAAGGGAGGAAGAGAGCTAGTTTGGCGGATGAGGGGAGGGAGGGCTTTCTACCAATCAATCAATCAATCAATCATATTTATTGAGCACTTAATGTGTGCAGAGCACTGTACTAAGCACTTGGGAAGTACAAGTCGGCAACACATAGAGACAGTCCCTACCCAACAGCGGGCTCACAGTATAGAAGGGGGAGACAGAGAACAAAACCAAACGTACTAACAAAATAAAATAAATAGAATAGACATGTACAAATAAGATGAATAAATAAATAGAGTAATAAATATGTACAAACATATATACATATATACAGGTGCTGTGGGGAAGGGAAGGGAAGGAGGTAAGATGGGGGGATGGAGTGGGGGACAGGTGGGAGAGGAAGGAAGGGGCTCAGTCTGGAAAGGCCTCCTAGAGGAGGTGAGCTCTCACTAGGGCCTTGAAGGGAGGAAGAGAGTTAGCTTGACGGAGGGACAGAGGGAGGGCATTCCAGGCCCGGGGGATGACGTGGGCTGGAGTCGATGGCGGGACAGGCGAGAATGAGGCACGGTGAGGAGATTAGCGGCGGAGGAGTGGAGGGTGTCGAGTGGGTTGTAGAAGGAGAGAAGGGAAGTGAGGTAGGAGGGGGCAAGGTAATGGAGAGCCTTGAAGCCGAAGGTGAGGAGTTTCTGCCTGATGCGTAGGTTGATTGGTAGCCACTTCAGATTTTTGAGGAGGGGAGTAACATGCCCAGAGCGTTTCTGGATAAAGACAATCCGGGCAGTGGTATGAAGAATGGATTGAAATGGGGAGAGACAAGAGGATGGGAGATCGGAGAGGAGGCTGATAAAGTAGTCCAGACGGGATAGGATGAAAGCTTGAACGAACAGGGTAGCGGTTTGGATGAAGAGGAAAGGGCGGATCTTGGCAATATTGAGGAGCTGAGACCGGCAAGTTTTGGTGACGGCTTGGATGTGAGGGTGAATGAGAGAGCGGAGTCGAGGATGACACCAAGGGTGCAGGCTTGTGAGACGGGAAGGTCGGTAGTGCCGTCAACAGACATGGGAAAGTCAGGGAGAGGGCAGGGTTTGGGAGAGAAGACAAGGAGTTCAGTCTTGGACATGTTGAGTTTTAGGTGGCTGGCAGACATCCAGATGGAGATGTCCTGAAGGCAGGAGGAGATGCGAGCCTGGAGAGAGGGGGAGAGAGCAGGGGCGGAGATGTAGATCTAGGTGTCATCAGTGTAGAGATGATAGTTGAAGCCGTGGGAGCGAATGAGGTCACCAAGGGAGTGAGTGTAGATCGAGAACAGGAGAGGACCTAGAACTGAACCTTGAGGAACCCGCAAAGTAAGGGCATGGGAGGGGGAGGAGTAGCCTGCAAAAGAGACTGAGAATGAACAACCGGAGAGATAAGAGGAGAACCACGAGCGGACGGAGTCTGTGAAGCCAAGGTCGGATAGCGTGTTGAGGAGAAGGGGGTGGTCCCAGTGTCGAAGGTAGCTGAGAGGTCGAGGAGGATTAGGACAGAGTATGAGCCGTTGGATTTGGCAAGCAGGAGGTCATTGGTGACCTTTGAGAGGGCAGTTTCCGTGGAATGTAGGGGATGGAAGACAGACCGGAGGGGATCGAGGAGAGAGTTGTTGTTGAGGAATTCGAGGCAGCGCGTGTAGACAACTCATTCAAGGAGTTTGGAAAGGAATGGTAGGAGGGAGATGGGGCGATAACTAGAAGGTGAGGTGGGGTCAAGAGAGGGGGTTTTTTTAGGAGGGGAGAGACAAGGGCATGTTTGAAGGCAGATGGGAAGGAACCCTTTGAGAGTGGGCGGTTGAAGATGGAAGTTAAGGAGGGAAGAAGGGATGGAGCGAGAGATTTCATGATATGAGAGGGAATGGGGTCTGAAGCACATGTGGCCGGAGTAGCACTTGAGAGGAGGGAGGAGAGCTCCTCTGAGGATACTGCTGGGAAGGATGGGAGAGTAGCAGAGAGCGTTGAGAGCCGGGGGGTTGGAGAAGGGGGGGGGGGAGTGACTTTGGGGAGGTCGGACCTGGTGGATTTAATTTTGTTAATGAATTAGGAGGCCAGATCGTTGGGGGTGAGGGAAGGAGGAGGGGGAGGAACCGGGGGCCTGAGAAGGGAGTTGAATGTACGGAGGAGCTGGCGGGGATGATGGGCATGGGTGTCAATAAGGGAGGAGAAATAGTTTTGTCTGGCAGAGGAGATGGCTGAGTTAAGGCAGGAAAGGATAAACTTGAAGTGAACGAGGTTGGCATGGTGTTTAGACTTTCGCCAGCAGCGTTCGGCAGCTCGAGCATAAGAGCGAAGGAGGCGGACAGTGGCAGTGATCCAGGGCTGTGGGTTAGTGGTACGTAAGTGGTGAAGGGAAAGGGGAGCGAGTGAGTCTAGCTGAGTAGAAAGGGTAGAGTTGAGAGCAGTAATCTGATCATCAAGACTGGGCAGAGAGAAGAGGCAGGCAAGGGGGGGTGTGAGGCGCTCAGAAAGATGGATGGGGTCAAGAGAGTGGAGATCTCTGTGAGGGAGTAATATGGATTTACAGGGGAAAAGAGTGTGAGTGAGGAGGCAGGTAAGAAGATTATGATCAGAGAGAGGGATTTCAGAGTTGGTGAGGGTGGACACAGTGCAGCGATAGGAGAAGATGAAGTCGAGGATATGACCAAGTTGGTGAGTGGGTGAGGTGGGGTGGAGCAAGAGGTTGGCAGCGTCGAGGAGAGATAGAAGGCGGGCGGCAGAGGAGACATCAGGGATATCCATGTGGATGTTGAAGTCTCCGAGGATCAGAGTGAGCATGGAAAAAAAGAAGGAAGGTTAGGAAGGGGTGAAAAGCGTTAAAGAAGTTGGAGGTGGGGCGGGGGGGGAGGTAGATGACGGCTACAAGAATCTGGAGGGGGTGGTAGAGACGAATAATGTGGGCTTCAAAGGAAGGGAAGGAAAGGGAAGGGAGAGGAGGGATAGTACGGGAGCGACATAGGGGGGCGAGAAGAAAACCGACACCTCCTCCTTTTCCGGTGAGTCTGGGGGAGTGGGAGAAGAAGAGGCCTCCATTGGAGAGAGCAGCGGAAGAGACGGTGTCGTCCGGAGACAACCGCTTCAGTTAGGGCGAGAAGGAGTAGAGAGCTCTAAAAGAATAGGTCCAGGATGAAAGGGATCTTACTTAAAACGGGGCGGGGATTCCAGAGGCCACACTTGGCAGTAGCTGCCGAGGAAGGGGAGGGAGGGAGAAGGGTGCGAGGTGTGGGGAGGGTTTGGATTGGGATGAGTTGGCGGGGGCCTAGGCGGGGAGAGTGGGCAGAGGGGTGGCGATGGGAAAGGAGAACTGGGATGGGGTGGGGCGGGGAGAAGTGGAGGGAGCGTCTGGGAGGGAGGAGCGGAGGACTGGCGCTGGTACAGAGGGATCCTTGGTAGGGGGTGAGGGAGAGTGGTCTTGGTGGGGGGGAGGGAGGGAAAAAGCTGGGTGGGAGAGGGGAAGGGGAAGGTGAGGAATGGGAATGGCAGTTGGGAGCAAGGGAATTAAAAGTTCATGGTGAGGTCAGCAGGGCGAGTGACAGTACAGCGGGAGGTTAATAATTGAGATGCAGAAGCGATAAAACAGTAACAATGATATAAGTAGGTGATGGCAGCACAGGGGATAGTTAAACAGTTAACATGGTACGGCAATAATAAAATTGGCAGATAATGATGTCATAAAGAGCAGATACAAACTATTATGTGCTTTAGTAGGGTGGACCTGTTAAGGGGGTCAGGGAGCAGAGATACCTGGGGGGAGGAGTGAACAACCAACTAGCGTGGGAGGGCTGAGTAGGTGCGAATGAGGTTGTCGTTAATGTAACTTGATGATAACAAGGGCCTTTTTCCCGGTGTGGGGGTGGGGGGAGGGGAGAGTCAGTCAGGACCGGACCGGGAAGGGGGGTGGTGGGGGACACTTAAAGAAGGTGGCTTAAATGGGGGTGGTGGAAGCAGGGGGCGTCTATGGGGGCAATCTGAGCAGAGGATCCTTCCGGGAGCAGCAAGGCCGCGCGGTGTGATGGCGGGCAGGCGGGCCTCTCGGGAACGGAGTCCCGGGTGTGTGGTCCGGGGGTCGACGGCTGGACAGGCGAGAACGAGGCACGGTGAGGAGATTAGCGGCAGAGGAGCGGAGGGTGCGGGCTGGGCAGTAGAAGGAGAGAAGGGAGGTTAGGTAGGACGGGGCGAGGTGATGGACAGCCTTGAAACCCAGGGTGAGGAGTTTCTGCCTGATGCGTAGGTTGATTGGTAGCCACTTCAGATTTTTGAGGAGGGGAGTAACATGCCCAGAGCGTTTCTGGATAAAGACAATCCGGGCAGCGGTCTGAAGAATGGATTGAAATGGGGAGAGACAAGAGGATGGGAGATCGGAGAGGAGGCTGATAAAGTAGTCCAGACGGGATAGGATGAAAGCTTGAACGAACAGGGTAGCGGTTTGGATGAAGAGGAAAGGGCGGATCTTGGCAATATTGAGGAGCTGAGACCGGCAAGTTTTGGTGACGGCTTGGATGTGAGGGGTGAACGAGAGAGCGGAGTCGAGGATGACACCAAGGTTGCGGGCTTGTGAGACGGGAAGGATGGTAGTGCCGGCAAAAGTGATGGGAAAGTCAGGCAGAGGGCAGGGTTTGGGAGAGAAGACAAGGAGTTTAGTCTTGGACATGTTGAGTTTTAAGTGGCTGGCAGACATCCAGATGGAGATGTCCTGAAGGCAGGAGGAGATGCGAGCCTGGAGGGAGGGGGAGAGAGCAGGGGCAGAGATGTAGATCTGGGTGTCATCAGCGTAGAGATGATAGTTGAAGCCGTGGGAGCGAATGAGGTCACCAAGGGAGTGAGTGTAGATCGAGAACAGGAGGGGACCTAGAACCGAACCTTGAGGAACCCGCAAAGTAAGGGCATGGGAGGGGGAGGAGTAGCCTGCAAAAGAGACTGAGAATGAACGACCGAAGAGATAAGAGGAGAACCACGAGAGGACGGAGTCTGTGAAGCCAAGGTCGGATAGCGTGTTGAGGAGAAGGGGGTGGTCCCAGTGTCGAAGGTAGCTGAGAGGTCGAGGAGGATTAGGACAGAGTATGAGCCGTTGGATTTGGCAAGCAGGAGGTCACTGGTGACCTTTGAGAGGGCAGTTTCCGTGGAATGTAGGGGACGGAAGCCAGACTGGAGGGGATCGAGGAGAGAGTTGTTGTTGAGGAATTCGAGGCAGCTCTTGTAATCGACTCGTTCAAGGAGTTTGGAAAGGAATGGTAGGAGGGAGATGGGGCGATAACTAGAAGGTGAGGTGGGGTCAAGAGAGGGCGTTTTTAGGATGGGAGAGACATGGGCACGTTTGAAGGCAGAGGGGAAGGAACCAGTGGAGAGTGAGCGGTTGAAGATGAAAGTAAGGAGGGGAGAAGGGGCGGAGCGAGAGATTTCATGAGATGAGAGGGAATGGGGTCAGCAGCACAGGTGGCCGGAATAGCACTTGAGAGGAGGGAGGAGATGGGAAGGATGGGAAAGTAGCAGAGAGTGTTGAGAGTCGGGGGGTTGGAGAAGGTGGGGGGAGTGACTTTGGGGAGATCAGACCTGATGGATTTAATTTTATTAATGAAGAAGGAGGCCAGATCGTTGGGGGTGAGGGAAGGAGGAGGGGGAGTAACCGGGAGCCTGAGAAGGGACTTGAATGTACGGAAGAGCTGACGGGGATGATGGGCATGGATGTCAATAAGGGAATAGAAATAGTTTTGTCCGGCAGAGGAGAGGGCTGAGTTAAGGCAGGAAAGGATAGACTTGAAGTGAACGAGGTTGGTATCTTGTTTGGACTTTCGCCAGCAGCGTTCGGCAGCTCGAGCATAAGAGCGAAGGAGGTAGACAGGGGCAGTGATCCAGGGCTGTGGCTTAGTGGTACGAGAGCGGCGAAGGGAAAGGGGAGCGAGTGAGTCTAGCTGAGTAGAAAGAGTAGACTTGTGAGCAGCAATCTGATCATCAAGATTGGGTAGAGAGGAGAGGGAGGCGAGGTGGGGTTTGAGGCTCTCAGAAAAATGGATGGGGTCAAGAGAGCAGAGATCTCTGTGAGGGAGTAATATCAATCAATCAATCAATCGTATTTATTGAGCACTTACTGTGTGCAGAGCACTGTACTAAGCGCTTGGGAAGTACAAGTCGGCAACACATAGAGACAGTCCCTACCGAACAGCGGGCTCACAATCTAGAAGGGGGAGACAGAGAACAAAACCAAACATACTAACAAAATAAAATAAATAGAATAGATATGTACAAGTAAGATAAATAAATAAATAAATAGAGTAATAAATATATATATATATATATATATACATATATGCAGGTGCTGTGGGGAAGGGAAGGAGGTAAGATGGGGGATGGAGAATGGGACGAGGGTGAGAGGAAGGAAGCGGCTCAGTCTGGGAAGGCCTCCTTGAGGAGTTGAGCTCTCAGTAGGGCCTTGAAGGGAGGAAGAGAGCTAGGTTGGCGGATGCGCAGAGGGAGGGCATTCCAGACCCGGGGGATGACGTGGGCCGGGGGTCGATGGCGGGACAGGCGAGAACGAGGCACGGTGAGGAGTTTAGTGGCAGAGGAACGGAGGGTGCGGGCTGGGCTGTAGAAGACCAAGGATCATCTTCATCATCCTCACTCGATTCATCTCTAAATGGGTTGAAATCATCATCACCCGAACTCTTAAAGTTTGAGCTCTCGTTATCAGTCTCTTCATTATCCGAGGCATCAGATTCACTTCCACTCTCATCAGAACTACTGCCAGCAAGGCCACCCACTTTTCGGGCTTTTTTGGCTTCTCTGTTTATTTCTTCACCTTTCCGTTTCTTTATTTTATTCTCTTTGCATGGACTATCTCTCGGGGAGCTGTTGTTACTCTGAGCAGTCAAATCTATCCCTAACAAACTAAACAGTTTCTCCCTGTCTGAAGCCGGAAAATATTTCTTAATGAGGGACTGTAGTACTCCTTTGGCTGTGGAAACGAAGTCATTCAATTCTTCCCCACCTCCTTCCAAAGCCTCTAAGGTTCTAGCTTCTCCAGTAGATTGCAGGCCAATAACAACACATTTTGCATTCTTGATTTCTTCTCGAGCTAGCTGAACTACTCTTTTACCTTTAGATGCTAAGCACAGGTATTTGAAAAATCTCTGGTGGGCAGACTAGAACTGACCCCACATAGACTTCCTCATGCGTTGCTCTGCATCAATAAGATCAGCTGCCTGCTGAAACTTCTCTCTGGCATTTACCCACAGTTTTACAGCTTTGTTGTACATTTTAACGTAGCTCTGCGAAAGAAGAACTTTCTCAATTTTGAGGGTCACCCCGGTAAAGCTCAACTGTCTGGCAATGTACATTCCTCTTAGCTTCATATCCATAGCAACTATTTCCATGGCACCAACACCCCTTCGTTCTACTGCTTGAATAAAGTCACTGAACTCTCTAAACGGGGTTCCTTCACCCCATATTCCAAGTCGATTCATATGTGCCATGTTCCAAGGTTCAGAAGCCCCTGCGGCACTGGCATAAACAACTCTAGCTTTTGGCAGCTTATTCTGAAGTTCTAAAACTGCTGAGCCAGTCTTGGTAGGTTTTGAAGAACCAACAGGACATAGGTTCTTAGCTTTTTCATCAAACACAATCATTCCATCGAAGTCGTCACTGCACCAGTGAAGGAGCTGCTTTAATCTTGTTTTGTATTTACCACCAGATTGACTTTCACCAATAAGAGAGGAGTAGGTGGCAAAAATCACACCTTTCTTCACATTCCCATTATGCTTGGAAGAAATTTTTCCATATTTAAACTTGTTTAATGAATGGACCAGTATGTTTTGAGCCCCAGTATCCCTCAAATCTCTTTCAGCGTCATACTTCAAATCATTTGACACACTAAACCACAATGCCCTTTTTCTACCCAATAGGTAGTTTTCATAAATTATTCCAGCTATAGTCTTCCCTTTTCCCACACCTGCACCATCACCTATCAAAAAGCCGGCTCTGTCTCCATTAGGTAATATGGATTTACAAAGGAAAGGAGTGTGAGTGAGGAGGCAAGTGAGAAGATTAAGTGACTTGCCCAAAGTCACACAGCTGACAAATGGCAGAGCCGAGATTAGAACCCACAACCTCTGACTCCCAAGCCCGTGTTTTTTCCACTAAGCTACCCTGCTTCTCTATCAGCTCAGTCCACTGTATTTCACCTCTCTAATCTTCTACTACAACCCAGTATGCACACTCAGCTTCTCTATTGCCAGCCTTGTCTTTGTACTTTGATCTCATCTATCCTGTCTCCAAACCCTTGCCCACATCCTCCCTTGGGCCTGGAACTCAGCATGGTGTAGTGGATAGAGCACGGGTCTGGGAATCAGAAGGTTATGGGTTCTAATCCTGGCTCCGCCACTTGTCTGCTGTATGACCTGAGCAAGACACTTAACTTCTCCGTGCTTCAGTTACCTTTCATTCATTCATTCAGTCGTATTTATTGAGCGCTTACTGTGTGCAGAGCACTGTACTAAGCTCTTGGGAAGTACAAATTGGGAACATATAGATACGGTCCCTACCCAACAGTGGGCTCACAGTATACCTCAGTCTACCTCACCTGTAAAACGGGAATTGAGACTGAGCCCCTCATGGAAAAAGGACTGTGTCCACCCCGATTTGCTTGTATCCACCCCAGCAATAAGTACAGTACCTGGCACATAGTAAGCACTTAACATATACAATAATTATTATTGTTATTACTCGTATACCACTGTCCACAACTCTCCCTACCTTCAAAATCCTCCTATAATCACATCTCTTCCTAGAGGCCTTCCCTGACTAATCCTTTATATTGCTTATCTCCCCTCTTCTCACCATCAACTATGTAATTTTCTGTGTACCCTTTAAGCTCTTTGATACTCATAAGAGCCCCTTGGAACTTATGTAAATATCTTGATACTTAACTATGTCCCCTATCTGTATTTTATTTGAATATCTGTCTCCTCTTGGAGACTGTAACCTCCTCCTTATGGGCAGGATTATATCTACCAACTGTATTATAATTGTACTTTCCGCAAAGCTTAGTACAGTGCTCTGTACACAGATTTTTTGCTTGACTGATTAATCACCTTCCCTGTTCTTGCTTCCCAATATATTTTACTCTGAAGATAATCCTCTCTTCCTGCTACCATCAGCTTCCCCACCTCATCCTTCCTGCTCAACCTTAATTATTTTCCCCGAAAGACCTTTGTCAAGCACATCCTAAACCTTATACCTCAACCAGTCCAATAGTCCCTGTTATACTGCCACCCTCAACCTCTCCCAGTCCTCCAATGGTTCATTAAGTCTTTCAGGGACTGTGGATCTTCCACCCAATTCAAACAGCATTTTCCAGCTACAGAGATAGTCAGCAGGCCACTCTTGGCATTCAGGATTTTGCAGAGTGCAGATTGGCAACCACGCTGCAAAATTGTTACCATTGTGGTCAGTGACGAGGTGCAGATAATTTTCCACTCCCCGAAACGGCTGCCTCGGCCCTCTCGGCTGCTGCCTTTGCAGTCCTGCAGAGGGAGCCCTACTGTCAGGAGAGCAAAGTCTTCATTTACTTTCATTTTCTCTACCTACTGTCCTCAAACCAAGTACCCACGCCGACTGCTGGGGTTTCCACATGCATCCTAGGACAGATGGAGGTACACCAGGGATGCAGTAATCACAGGTAGGCCTGGCCCTCACCACGTTGAAGCAATGATTCATACGCAATTTAGGTGCCCAACATCCTGGGCTCCTGCAGCCTGGTCGGGCACAGGTTGGGCAGGTTGAAGCGGGCCACCCATCCTTCAGTCCTAGTGGGACTCTTTACCCCTTGGTGGAGATCTCCTAGCCAGAATACATTGCTATTATTATCATTGTTATGGTATTTGTTAAGCGCTTACTCTGTGCCATGCACTGTTTTAAGCACTGGGATAGATACAAGGTAATCACGCTGTCCCATGTGGGGCTCACCGTTTCGATCCCCATTTTACAGATGAGGTAACTGAGGCACTGAGAAGTTAATCGGCTTGCCCAAGGACACACAGCAGACAAGTGGCAGAGCAGAGGCTAGAATCCACATCCTCTGACCCCCAAACCCGTGTTCTTTCCACTAAGCCACGCTGCTTCTCCTATTGATCTATCTTTATCACAGTATTCCTTCTCTGGCTGGCTCCATCTTCAGACCCTGCTCTCACCCCGACTAGTCTGCACCTTCTGAAACTTTCGAACACTCCTATGGGGACTGGTGGTAGTAGCAGAGAAGATGTGGGAATGGATGTGTCTCGGCAAGCAACTTCTCATACTTCTTTCCCTAACAGACTAATATATTCACTTCCCCAAAGCCCAGGTAAACACATAGTCCCTTGAGCAGGACTCCTGAGAAGAGCACTAGGACAGAGAAAGTTTAAACTCTGGGATCAGTAAACCGGTCATTGGTATTTATTAAGCACTTACTATATGCAGAGCACTGTATTAAGCCCTTGGGAGATTACAGCACAGCAGAATTAGTGGCTACGTTCCCTGCTAATAACAAGTTTACAGTCCAGAGGGGGAGACATATGTTATTACAAATAAATAATTCATAATATATAATTTAAAGTTATGTACAAGGTATTGTGGGGTTGAGGTTGGAGCGAAGATCAAATTGCCCAAAGGTCACAGATTCAAGTGCCTAGACGATGAAGAAGGGAGAGGGAGCCAGGGAAAAGGCCTAATTGGGGATGGCCTCTTGGAGGAGATGTTATGTCCAAGAAGGGAATTAGGATTGAGGAGGAAAGGGCAGGGAGAAGTTGAGTACAAGTATATCCACTTACTTACCTTGTCTCTATCTCAGTTTCCATGGTCTGGTACATCCCCCAGCCACTTGCTATAGAAGACTTTTGATTTGGGGCTCCGTGCAGAAACCAGCGCTGTCTTGGTCGTCCACTAGTGGACAGTGGAGTGTTTAGCTGGCTCTACCTTCAACAACTTTGTGGGGATGCCTGTCTAATTTCCAACAGAGGGCCCAGTGTCCCTGACACCAAAGGAGGTTGGGAAGATTGGATGTTGCAAGCCTTAGGGGATAGTCATATATTAATAATAATAGCAGCATTTATTAGGCACTTACTGTGCCTAATACTTAATAAAGCGCCGGGGAGGTGACAAGGTGATCGGGTTGTCCCACTGCGGGCTCACAGTCGTAGCCCCCATTTTACAGAGGAGGTAACTGAGGCACAGAGAAGTTAAGTGACTTGCCCAAAGTCACACAGCTGACAATTGGTGGAGTAGGGATTTGAACCCATGAACTCTGACTCCAAAGCCCGTGCTCTTTTTCACTGAGCCAGGCTGCTTCTCTATGTGTGTGCTGTGGGGAATGTCAGGCAAAAATGAATTCCCGAGGCTCACCTGGGGGTTTCCCTTGACCTGCGTGGCTTAGTGGAAAGAGTAAGGGCTTAGGAGTCAGAGGTAGTGAGTTCTAATCCCGGCTCGCCACTCCTCAGCTGTTTGAATATGGACAAGACACTTCATTTCTCTGTGCCTCAGCTATCTCACCTGTAAAATGGGGGTTAATAATAATAATAATAATCATAGCAATTATTATTATTATTATGGTATTTTCTAAGTGCTTAACTATGTGCCAGGGACTGTACTAAGTGCTCTAGTGGATGTAAACAAATCGGGGTGGACATAGTCCCTGTCCCATGTGGTGCTCACAGTCTCAATCCCCATTTTACAGATGAGGTAACTGAGGCCCAGAGAAGTGGAAGTGATTTGCCTAAGGTCACACAGCAGACAATTATGAGCCCCATGAGGAAAACCTGATACCCTGGTGTCTACCCCAGCACTTAGAACAGGGTTTGGTACATAGTAGGCACTTAACAAATACCATCATCATCATCATGTTTTGCCACATCAGAATAGCATTGGCCACTATGGCTTCCAGTGCTCACAGGACACAGCCTACCCCCAAATGTCCCTCTGGCCAATGACAGGTAGAGAAGGCCACTAAGGGTAGAGACCCCTCTACCAGCATGATGATTCTCCTGTAGCTCCTGTAGACGCCCAAGCAAGCCACAGTTAGGTCTGGACTTCACACATTGTTTGTCCCTCATTTGTCCATTTCCAAGACTTTAAGCCTTCATCTCGTATCCTCCACATGCACTTGGGTGAGTAAACTGAGAGCTGTGCAAGAGCCATCAAATTAGAGCTATCCAGTCCATTCCCCCTGCCACTATAACCTTGCCAATCAAAGTCAATGGCTTCCCCTTCTAATAACCAGTACTTTTTGTATCAGTTATGAGATCCTCAATTAACAACAGGGTAAAGGCTAGATTGGGGTTTGAATGAAAAATTGTCAAAGACACTTTACAGGATGCTGCACCTTTTCCTCACTCCTGGCTTGTGGCAACCACTGCCCAGCAGACAGAAGGAACTTTTATGGGCCCTCACCGATACCGGGCAAGTAGACATGGACTATACTAGGCCTGCAGGAAGCTGAGATGGTGTTACATGTGCACTTTGCCCAGGTACATAGAGCTCACTCCAACTAAAATATTTGTCTGGGGGACAGGTCCAGATAAAGACTCCCATGCTCCCAGGGGTATTCAATTTGGGGGCACCCACAGGGCCCGTGACATCATTATACAACGCTGCACTTACCAAGCCTCTCCTCCCCCTCTATCATGAATCCAGAGTCAGAGGTCTCCCCTCCCTCCTTCTGCCCTTGCTCCCTTTTGTCTCTGTCAGGCTCCTGCTCCTCCCAGGAACTGGTTGGTGATTGTCCAGACCTCAAGTCTAGGGAATGGGTAGGGGTGTCCAGGCCTCAGAGCCATGGAACAGGTTGGGCATCATAAAGCAGCCAAATCTAATTTGTTTCCCCTTTCTCCTCAGTCACCTGAGAGTCACTTTCTTACCCCTAAATGGAGAGTCCTTCTCCCATCTTCCTGAACGGCTGGCCCATGGAGTGAAATGAAGCTGGCTCCTTCCATACATCTGATTAGGCCTCATACATAACGGGAAAACTGGGGCCAAGTAGCATTTTGTCACTGCTGTCTGTCTGGAAGGTCTGCAAGGGAAAGAGGAGACGGGAGGACCCTGCTTAGCAGAAGGGAAAGGGGAAGGCATAAGCACCATCTGCCCCTGGTGAACTTCACTTTGACCTAAACTCAGCTTTGTATAATTGACTCTCTCACTAAATATGTTTTCCCTGTGATAGGGCATCTCCTTACCATCAGCTTGAAAACACTCAATCACCTTGTCTCCTCCTACCTCACCTTGTTACTCTTCTACTACAATTCAACGCACACACTTTGCTCTTGCAATGCCAACTTTCTAACTGTACCTTTATCTTGTCTCTCTCCCCGCCAGCCTCTTGCCCACATCCTGTCTCAGGTCTGGAATGCTCTCCCTGTTCATATCTGACAGAAAAAGACTCTCCCCACCTTCAACGTCTTATCGAAGGCACTTCTCCAAGAGGCCTTCCCTGATTAAGCCCTCCTTCCCTCTTCCCACTCCTTTCTGTGCTGCCTTGATTGGCTCCCTTTATGCTCCCCATCCCAGCCCCACTGTACGTACGTACATATCTGTAATTTTATTTGTTTATAATGAAGTCTATTTCCCCCTCTAGACTTTAAGGTCCTTGTGGGCAGGGAATGTGTCTGTTATATTGTTGTGTTGTACACTATCAAGCACATGGTACAGTGCTCTGCACACACTAAGCACTCAAATACGATTAATTGCCTGAATGACTAACTCTAAGTTGGTCATGGAGCAGAGACAGAAGAGAAAGAATTGGTGTGAGAGTGAGTCAGAAAGAGAGAGGGTAAGGGAGAGGAAGAGAGAGAAAAAGAAAGAAAGAAGGAGAGAAAGAGAGAAAGAAAGAGCGATTGAGCATGTGAATATAAGAATGAAATAAGGAAACTCTCGAGGTGATCTGCAGGAGCACAAGTCAATGCCTGCTCCTGCTTACCACCCATACAATCTGAAGACAAACATTTGCTCCCTGAAACTCTCCATGATGCCCTCCAGCAGATTTCACCTGGAGCACGTTAGGAGGGGAGGTAGAGTGGTTCACAACAACCGTATCTGACCTGTTGGCTCTGGAAGGCCTCCAGGCTCCTCTCACAGCATGCCCATCCTAACAGGTGGGCTGGCAGTGGCAGGAGAGTCAAAATCATGCCAGAAGAAGATCGGATTGCCACGTAGTACCTAGGCTCCAGGTATGGCCTCTCCCTACGCCCCCTCATCAGCCAACCTAGTCTTTCCAGACCAGAGAATTGCAGAAGAAACTAAAGATGCGGAAAGTAAAGATGGCTGCAGCAGGTAGTGTCTGAGGGGATGTAGGTGTCCAAGGTGGGGAGGTGCTGTCGGGCAATGAGAACTCCTGTTTAACTTCATCTCCTCCTCATCCCCTCTAATGTTGTGCATGTGTCAAAGTCATCTTGAGAAGGTCCTGTTTGGATGCCAACTTAGTAGTGTCCTAAGCAGAAGCCATGTTGGTATGATTAAGATTACTACCGAAAGTGGGAATGGGTCAAGTTGTATATCTCTGGAAGGTGATTTTGAGCTGTCTCCTCTCACTCCTTTATGCCACTTATTCCAGGACTGCAGCTCCTAAAGTACCTCCATTAATCTGCCCAGCTAGGGACCCTTGAGTTGGTAACTGTTGGCAGAAGGTGTGGGGAAGGGAGGGAGAATTCCTTTAATTTTCAGTATCTGGCTCGCTCTACCTTGATTTTTTTAATGGCATTTATTAAGCGCTTACTATGTGCAAAGCACTGTTCTAAGCGCTGGGGAGTTTACAAAGTGATCAGGTTGTCCCACGGGGGGTTTACAGTCTTAATCCCCATTTTACAGATGAGGGAACTGAGGCCCAGAGAAGTGAAGTGACATGCCCAAAGTCACACAGCTGACAAGTGGTGGAGCCGGGATTTGAACCGATGACCTCTGACTCCAAAGCCCGGGCTCTTTCCACTGAGCCATGCTGCTTCCCCTTGATTGCTGCCACATCTCAGAAATTGTGCCTATGTTCAGAGGGACCAGGAAGATAAATGTGACAGCTCTGAAGAAAAGCAGAATGATCAGGGTCTCCCTAGAGAAACACTCTATTTCCTAGCTGATTCCTGCCAAATACTCCGTACAATGTCATTGTATTACACTGGGTGAAAAGCCTTACACATGCAAAGCATTGCATCTGATTGTCCAGTTCTAATCCCAGTCTTTATGACTACATAAATGTTTCTGTGCAGCTTTTGATGAGAGATGTAATCACCATCTCAAACTGGATATAGGCAACGGGACATCAGGATTTCTTGGTGCTCTTCCATTGTTCTAACCAGAAAAGGGGAAGGAAGATTCTCTATAGGACTCCCCACAGATGGATCCCCTTTCACCATCAGAAGCATCATCTTTAAACCAAAGATCAACTCCATGGGAAAGAGACCCTTTTGGAAGGGTATGAGGTTGGTCCAGGCCCTAGGAGTGGGACTAGGAGAGTGGCTGGCGCCATCTAGGGCAAGGGCCAGGTACAGCCTCCAGGACAGCCCGAAGTGTTGAACTCTGTCCTCCTCGACCCATCCTTTCCCTGGTCACCTTGATTACTGTATTAGCCTCCCTGTTGACGTCCCTACCTTCAGTCTCTCCGCACTTCAGTCCGTAATAGTTCACTCTGCTGCCCGGATGACTTTTCTACAACAACGTTCAGTCCATGTGTCCTGACTCCTCCAGAACCTTCAGTGAATGCCCACCCGTCTTCGCATTAAACAGAAACGCCTCCCCACTGGCGTTTCCCCAAGCACTCAGTCACCTTGCCCCCTCCTACCTCAGCTCGCTACTCTCCTACAATTCAGCCTGTACTCTTTGCTCCTCAACCTACTCACTGTACCTCGATTTCCTCTATGTTGTTGCAAACCTCTCACCCACATCCTGCCTCTGGCCTGGAATGCCCTCCCTCTTCATATCTGAAAGACAACTACTCTCTCCACCTTCAAAGCGTTAATGAAGATACATCTCCTACAAGAGGCCTTCCTTAACCTTCTTTTTTTCTTCTACCACTCTCTTCTGCTTCACAACATCAGAACAGTGGCCACATTAATTTTCTTTCCACACTTGGTCCAAACCTGGGAACATTTATGCTGAAAGCCTGCTGTCCCCTTATCACAGGAGATGGATGCAAAATCAATAGCTGCCCACTCTCTGCAGCAGTACCACGTCTGCTCAGAATTTCCCTCATAAGCAGGTCAAAGCCTCCCCGACTCTCCCGTCACCAGCCAGAGGCATCCACTGAATGATTATTTGTAATTCAGTCATGCAAAGCAGCTCAAGTATGATGGTTAGGCTATAGCAGCAGCCAGGTTCAGGTTTAAAGAATATTTTCAGAGCCAGATTAATGGCTCATGGTTCCTTTTTGAGGACCTAACTAGCCTTCAGCTGGTTTAGAGTACACAATTGACTAGCTGTGGCAGCAAATCAGAGGCCCAGAGCCCAGGAGTATATTGTAGTCTGGAAGGAACCATACTCTGCAAGCCCAAGGGAAAAGAACATTATTTTCTAGGTGCAGGGGGGCAGAGGGGGAGTGTGCTAGCATGCAATACAGGGAGGAAAACAGGACAAGGAGGACTTGCCCGAGGGCTGGCCAAGATTTGAAGAAAAAAACATGATCACAGGATATTTTTTCAAAGAGTTTATTGAAGCAGTAAGAATTTGGTCAGACACTGGCTTGAAAGAGGCAGTTTCATGATTCTGAAAAACACTTTACAAAAGTACTGCAGCACAAGATTCCCTCTGTAAACTAGGCTTTGCCGTAAACTTCCCTAGAGTCATGTGTTCATAAGACTTCAAACCTTTTCTTTCTACCTATCCAGGATGGTCTTGCGCTCTTGAAAAACTGCAGAAGGCACTTGAAAGGTGTTTTAGGACTTGGTCAAATTCTTTTGCTTGCTGGTAAGGTGTTGCTGCACTGGGCATTGGTGCAGGTTTTCACTATAAATCATCATGGTGTTGGGATGTTTCGTTGATGACCTGTGAACAACAAGTTGAGGAGAAGGACCACGTAATGCGTGAACAACTGTCCGATGGCAGAGGTATGAGATTTAGAAACCTAATCAGATAACTCATGCACGTTAACCTGGTTCTCCCTGCAGAACCTCATTTTCCTTTGGAGAAGCTTGGTTTCTCCATTCTGACAGCTTTATTTCCCAGAACGAGGGGGGAAGGTTGAGGGACATTCAGAATCTTACATGAAGGCATGAGCTGCTGCCCCCAAGACATTGAAAATGACAGTGGTTCCAAGAAGCCCTTCAGGCAGTAGTATCTGACAAACGCTAATTCACATTTCAGAAGCATATTCAGTGCAGGAGAGGCCAAAAGGCATCTGGAATCCAGCCCGAAGCTAGAGGCTAACCAGGGGAGCCAACTCACGAACGCCCAACAATGCTGTGGTCTTCCTACCTCCTAGGGAAGGTGTTTGGATGACTCCCAATTACCTTTAGCTGTCTGGGCATACATTAATTAGGACTTCATGCTCCAGTGACACTGAGGTTCAAAGGCTGGCTGCCCATATAAGGCACTGGCCCTGTAGAATGGGGCTCAGTAGGGTATATCCTGGGGGCCCAGCAGTGAGGTGAAGGGAATTGTCTTTAGGGTCAGGCCAGGGTCAACTCGCTGAATTTACAGAGAGTCAAAATGTATGTATGTGTGTGGGTACTGGGGACAGGGAGAAGAGATGGGCCAGGGTAAGGAAGATGTCCCTCTGAGCTTGTATGCCCTTCCCAGCTTGCCCTGGGAATGGATCTGATGAGAGTCCTTTCCCATCAACCCTGGCTGGGTGTGGGGCATATTGATAGTGGTGCATAGGTCTTTCATTTCTTTCTGAACACCCCTCCTCTTCCCTTCTACTCCAGCCCCTTGATTTAAGAAATTCACATATCTGTCCATCCCTAGTTTCAACAGTCTTGATAGTCCCCTCGTCCCCCTCTCCATCCCCCCATCTTACCTCCTTCCCTTTCCCACAGCACCTGTAGATATGTATTTATGTTTGTACATATTTATTTCTCTATTTATTTATTTATTTTACTTGTACATATCTGTTCTATTTATTTTATTTTGTTAGTATGTTTGGTTTTGTTCTCTGTCTCCCCCTTTAAGACTGTGAGCTCACTCTTGGGTAGGGACTGTCTCTATATGTTGCCAACTTGTACTTCCCAAGCGTTTAGTACAGTGCTCTGCACACAGTAAGTGCTCAATAAATACGATTGACTGATTGATACGGAGTGTTATCTTAGAATGGGTGTCGACCAGACGGTGGGAGTCAATGTTGGTTTCTGAAAGATGAGAATAACAATTTGTCAAAATGAGAGTTTAATGGTCCCTGCATATCACCCAAGAGTTCTCTACAAAGGATTAAGAGTTGTGTGTTTATTCCTGTTGAGAATTTCTCTCTTTCACCAGGCACCATCTCAGTGCCTTGGGAGGTTTAGAAAGTTGCCAATATTGGTTTCGTGATCAGCAATCCATGTACACAGGCTGTGTGAACTGTTGATTACAAAAGTGAATAGCTACTTATAAAATAGGGATTTTGGGGCAGTAATAAAAAAGTTAAAAAAATAGTTTAATCAACTCTGTTGCCCTCAAAAATGAGGTTACACGTTTAGGGGTAGTCAATGATCAAGTCAATGAGAACATTGGTATTTAGCAGAGTAAACTCTTCAGAAATTGTGGGGTAGATTTAGTCAGGGTACATCTTGATTCTGACTAGTTCCTTTTGTCCTAATCAATCATGTGACCGGCTAACTAGGTTGAAAACAAGTCTAAATTTCAGGGGGGAGCAGATTATATTATTATCATGCCATTTGTTAAGTGCTTACTATGTGTCAAGCACTGTATTAAGAACTGGGAGGATAGAAGCACGTCGAGGTGTCCCATATGGGGCCCACAGTCTCTATCCCCATGTTATAGATGAGGTAATAAAGGCACAGGGAAGAAAAGTGACTTGCCCAGGGTCACACAGCCGATAAGTGGCAGAGCTGGGATTAGAACCCATGGCCTTCTGACTCTCAGGTCCATGGCCTATGCACTACACCATGTAGGTTACAGTCACCCTATGCATGGTGTGACCGTCATCCCTGTTTTAGTAGCAACTGTGTGAGTGATGAGATTTCTCTAGTTTGACCCAATAGAGGCATGATCACCTTGCCTGACGGATTTGATGGAGGGTTGATTGTTGCAGTTTGGATGAAAGAGACGAACTCACCCTCCCTCTGCCACCCCTACCCCCACTGCTGGGGCTTCCCCTAAATCCACTGCAGCTTCAACTAGAGACAACCCCCCATTATTCCAAGGGAGTTCCAGCTTCCCCAAACACAGGTCCCGGCACTTAGGAGTGTCTAGGGCTTTTTCTGATCAGAAGGAAACTTCTGTGCTTCCCAGAAGGAAGCTACCAAGCCCTGGAAATGAAATGGCAGTGCTCACCTCTCAGGTTCAAGGAAGAAAAGCTTGGAACCGGCAGGGTAATCCTGTAAAAAGACAGATCGCATTAAGTTGTTACCAGGCAACCCTAAGGATAGATGGCCACCTCCTAGGTTCCCACTCCTCTCCCCTACTTACCTGCTCTCCTCCCCCTCCAGTAATTTGCGGTAGGTGGCTATCTCAATATCCAGTACCACCTTGACATTCAGCAGGTCCTGGTATTCAAGCAGGTGGCGAGCCATCTCTTCCTTCATGTTCTGGATTTCATCCTGAAGGCGGCCAATAGTGTCTTGGTAGTTAGCAGCTTCAACCGAAAAGTTCTCCTCCATCTCACGCATCTGGTGCTCCAGACATTCGTTCTGCAAGAGAAGAGTAAGAGCTTGACTATGACCTCATCAAAGACCTGGTGCTCCGAGCGATGCTGCCCAACCCAGTTTGGCCCCATTCTGTGGTCCACGGAAAGGCAGAGGTTTCTCAGCATGAACATGGTGCCAGATAATAATGATGATGGCATTTATTAAGCCCCTACTATGTCCAAAGCACTGTTCTAAACGCTGTGGAGGTTACAAGGTGATCAGGTTGTCCCACGGGGAGTTCACAGTCTTAATCCACATTATACAGATGAGGTAACTGAGGCACAAGAAGTTAAGTGACTTGGCCAAAGTCACAGAGCTGACAGTTGGCGAAGCCGGGATTTGAACCCATGACCTTTGACTCCAAATCCCATGCTCTTTCCACTGAGACATGCTGCTTCTCTATAGTGTATGTCCAAACGCTTGCAGAAGCATTCTTAAGCCACCTGCCAATTGACTATTCCAAGTAATCGTGGACAGAAGAATGAACCATTGTGTTCCAAGTTGACAGTCAGTCAAGCAGAAATAATCAAAAACACGGGGCCCAGAGGTGTGATTCAGGAATTACCTGGTCTTTCATGCCATCTTAACACTTGGTTAAAAACCTAAATGTCTTTTGTTTCAAACTTGGCTTTAATCACTAGTTTTGATTGCCGATTGCTTCTACATTGGTTAGAAACGCATTTGGGATTATGGGAATATATGTTCATGGGTCAAATGGTTTAAATAGTTCTGTTTAAAATGTCTGTTGGGTGTCCTCATATAAGAGGCGGAATGCCAATTTAGGAGGCTAGGATATTAGAGCAAAGCCCATTGTTGGTGTTGTTAGCCATCACCAAGCAAAGGGGAGAATTTCCTGCAATGCCAACTTCAGCCAACACAGTGGACCTGTGGTATTTCATCCCCCACACCCACACCGTCCAGCGTGTACTCATGGTCCCTTTCATTGCATCCACTTCACAAGTGAGAGACTGGACCTACCAGCGATACTCATTTGATTCCTGCTTGGCCTGGAGCAGGGCATCATTGTTCCTATTAGCAGCTTCAGAGAGGTCAGCAAACTGTTAAGAAACCATTGACAGTGGACATCTCAACCCCAGGGTGGATCGCAGCCCCGTGGTTCCAAGAGGACAGAGGACCAGTCAGCTGTCAACTGGAAAGCTGGATCACCAATGAATTCCCTATTGCACTCTCCTCCAGTCACCAGCGCCACCTCCCGTAGCATACAGCGTGGTCCTGAGAAACCCATCTAGGGAAATAGGTGAGTCCCGTGCATGCCACGGATACTTCCAGAGGGAGCCCCTACCCCCGACTGCCGGTTTGATGAAGTGAGTGTATGCATGCACGCACCGTACCCCCCATCCCTGCACCCCCTCTCCAGGTGGGTTACCTGTGCCAACTGCTTGGTTGAATCCCCAGAGAGCTGGTTTAGGGACCAGGTTTAGGGTACCGCCCTCAGGGAACACCTTCCCCTAGAGTCACACCTCGGATTTGTACCATTCTTCAGCTTCATGGACGTTCTTTGCAGCCACATTTTGGTACCGCTGGCGAACATCACGCAGGGCAGCAGTGTGATCGGGCATAGCCACATACACATCGATTTGGTTTTGCTGTTCCTGAATCTGGACCTGCAGCTCCTGGATTTCCTGGTGAAGAACAAGTAGAGAATATCAAGTTCCTGCTGGCTTCCCTGATTAGATCGGCTTAATTTACATTCCCCGATTAAGAGGAAGCCTATTACCTCGTCGTGAACTTTCTTCAAGAAGACTATCTCTTCTTGGAAGGATGTGACTTTCCGCTTGAGAGCAAGGCGTGCCAATGAAGCATTGTCAACGTCTTAATTGAAATGAGAGCCAAATTACTTATTCTAACCAAATCAACCATTCATTGACTCACATTTGATTTTTAGAAAGCATTGGTTGAAAATAAGCAGAGTCTACCATGGAAAGCATCTGGAAAGAGTTGAGCTGAGCTTTCAAGTCTGAGGTTTGGAATTTGGCCAGATCAATCTGGTTCTCAATTTGGAAATGCCGAGGTGAGAGGCCGTCGTCGTTCTTTGGTAATTAGTCATAAGGGTAGGCCCGGTATCGTGAGAGTCCAAATGGGGACTTTTTTATTGAGACAGGTCCTGAGTTGATCTTGTAGGCCCTGGTCACCAACAGGCCGGCAGGTTAGAAAAGCATAGCTCTGGCTCTGATTTTGGCTTCGGAAAGCGAAAAACAGATGTGTCAATCTATCAGTTCAACTTGCTTTTCCCCTTCTTCCACAGGACATCACAGCTTGGAGACAAGGGAGACCGTGTGGCCTATTGGAACAAGCACAGGGCTGGGAAACAGGAAACTTGGGTTCAGATCCTGGTTCTGCCACTTGTCTGCTGGGTGACCTTGACCAAGTCACTTAGCTTCTCTGGGCCTGTTTCCTGTAAAAGGGGAATTCAATTCTTGTCCTGCCTCCTTCATTGACTATGAGTTCTGTGGGGAAAAGGTACTCTTTCCATTCTGATTATTTTGTCTCTGCCCCAGCGGCTAGCACATAGTGAGAACAACCACAGTAACTGCATAGAGTATAGTACTCTGAATACAGCAGGCATTCAATGTGTACTACTGGATGGATGCATTAATTGCAATATAGTGCCTTCTTCCTGTAGATGTAATTTCTCTGACTGCCGCCCAAGCCTTCTCTCTGACTTCCCTGCCTTCAACCTTCAATCTTCTACCCAGATCATTTTGTTAAAAAGATTATTCTGGGCACATCTCCCCACTCCTTAAAACCCCCCCATCTCAGTACAATACTCTGCACACAGTAAGCTCTCAATAAATACTATTGAATGAATGAATGAATGAATGCCCCCTACTTTCTACCCCTCTGCTTTCTGCTCCTTCGCTTCTCAGACCCCCTACCCTTCGTCTCTCCTTTCTCTTGCCCTCTGCTTTCTGCTGTCTGTCTCCACCCTTTTTGACTGTGAGCCTATTGTTGGGCACGGGTTGTTGATGGCGTTGTACTGTCCAAGCTCTTAGTACAGTGCTCTGCACCCAGTAAGTGCTCAACAAATACTATTGAATGAATGAATGCCCCCTGCTTTCTACCCCTCTGCTTTCCGCTCCTTTGCTTCTGAACCCTCTGCTGCTCTGCTCTGCCCCTGTTCCCTGCTGCCCCTCAGCCGTCTTCCCCCTCCCCTTCAGCTCTCCTTTCTCTTCCCCTTTGTTTTCTGCTGTCTAGCCTCCCAAGCCGGAAGTGGAGGAACTGGCCGCTCCCGCGCGGGCTGGAGCACCGACGGCGCGCGCCCAGGGACAAACTTCTTCACGCGCTTCCGGACGCCGAGGGCAGGGCCTTCCTAGGGCGGAAGTTCCCGCGCGGGCGGGAGCACCGACGGCGCGCATACAGGGACAAATTTCCTCATGCGCTGCCGGAAGCCGAGGGGGCGGGGCTTCCCAAGCCGGAAGTGGTGTCGGGTGGGCCCGCCGCCCTTAAAGGGCACGTAACATCCTCTCATTCATTCATTCGGTCGGGTTTATTGAGCGCCGACTGGGTGCACAGCGTTGGATTAAGCGCTTGGAAAGTACCATTATTAATCTATTTATTTATTTTACTTGTACATATTTATTCTATTTATTTTATTTTGTTAATATATTTTGTTTTGTTGTCCGTCTCCCCCTTCTATCATCATCATCATCAATCGTATTTATTGAGCGCTTACTATGTGCAGAGCACTGTACTAAGCGCTTGGGAAGTACAAATTGGCAACATATACAGTCCCTACCCAACAGTGGGCTCACAGTCTAAAAGGGGGACTGTGAGCCCGCCGTTGGGTAGGGACCATCTCTAGATGTTGCCAACTTGGACTTCCCAAGCGCTTAGTACAGTGCTGTGCATACAGTAAGCGCTCAATAAATACGATTGAATGAATGAATGAATGAAATGACCTAATGGGACTAGGGAAGGGTGCCACCCTTGCTACTGCATTACAGCATATTCCTGAAGTAGAGGAGATGCAGTTATTCATTCATTCTTTGGGAATAATAATAATAATGATGGCATTTATTAAGCACTACTATGTGCAAAGTACTGTTCTAAGTACTGGGGAGGTTACAAGGTGATCAGGTTGTCCCGGGGAGGGGGGGCTCACAGTCTTAATCCCCATTTTACAGGTGAAGTAATTGAGGCCCAGAGAAGTGGAGTGATTTGCACAATGTCACACAGCTGACAAGAGGCGGAGCCGGGATTTGAACCCATGACCTCTGACTCCCAAGCCCGGGCTCTTTCCCCTGAGCCACGCTGCTTCTCTGCTACCTTGGCTGAAGGCCAGTCATATACACTGTTGTCTTTAGCTACCACAGACACAAATTGGGGAGATCTGAAAAGCAACCAATCCATCATAGTCAGTGAACACTTACTGTGTGCAGAACACTGTAAGGGAGTTCCAGATCCGAGGCAGGACCCGGGCGAGGAGCCGGTGGTAAGATAGATGACATCACGGAACGGTGAGGAGATTGACTTTGGAGGAGCGGAGTGAGTTGTACTAGGGAATCAGTGAGGTTAGGTAGGAGGGGGCAAGGTGACTGAGGGCTTAAAGCTACTGGTAAGGCGTTTCTGCTTGAGGTGGAGGTGGATGGGCGACCGCTGGAAGTTCTGGAGAAACCTGGACCGAAGGTTTTTGTAGAAAAATGATCTGGGCTGAGGAAGTGAAAAATGAGTGAAGTAGGGACTGGAGTGGGAGAGACAGGAGGCAGGGAGATCAGCATGGCGGCTGATGGAGCAGTCAGGATGGACTAGGATGAGTGGTTGGAGTAGACTTCTAGACGGTGAGCACGTCCTTGGGTAGGGACCGTCTCTATATGTTGCCGACTTGTACTTCCCGAGTGCTTGGAACAGTGCTCTGCACGCAGTAAGCGCTCAGTAAATGCGATTAAATGAATGAATTAACGTGGTAGCAGTTCAGAAGTCTGTCCAGAGGTAGTCCCCCAGATGTTGAAATCCAGTGCAGGTATCTGGAGCCTCCTTACATTTGCCACCTTAGGCCTAATTGGCTAATCGATAAATCTGCCGGGGCTAGGAAGAATGTACAAGGCTTCTGTCCCCTCCAGCCTCGGAAGAGGCGTGGGCGAGTCACAGACCTGGTAACAACTGGAACTGACTTAAATAAAGTGGGTCCCCGAGTCTCCTCTCGTTGATGGGAAGGGGACTGCTTGGTATCTCGACCCGCAACTCGATTTCTTGTTGTGGCTGGGATTTGAGAAGGTGGTCCTTTGAGAAAAGCAGCATGGCTCAGTGGAAAGAGCCCGGGCTTTTGAGTCAGAGGTCGTGGGTTCAAATCCCAGCTCCACCAGTTGTCATCTGTGTGACTTTCCTTCCTCTCCCCTTCCTTCCTGCCTTACTTCCTTCCTCTCCCCACAGCACCTGTATATATGTATATATGTGTGTACGTATTACTCTATTTTATTTGTACATATTTATTCTATTTATTTTATTTTGTTAATATGTTTTGTTTGGCTCTCTGTCTCCCCCTTCTAGACTGTGAGCCCACTGTTGGGTAAGGACCGTCTCTATATGTTGCCAACTTGGACTTCCCAAGCGCTTAGTACAGTGCTCTGAACACAGTAAGCGCTCAATAAATACTATTGATTGAATGAATGAATGAAGTCACTTCACTTCTCTGGGCCTCAGTTCCCTCTCTGTAAAACGGGTATGAAGACTATGAGCCCCCCATAGGACAACCTGATCACCTTGTAACTTCCCCAGCGCTTAGAACAGTGCTTTGCACATAGTAAGCGCTTAATAAATGCCATCATTATTACTATTATTATTATCTGGACAGCCCTAAGGTGACGGCTATTTTCCAGCAGAGAAATTAAACTTGCCTTTGAAGAAGCTACACTGTAGTTTATTACCATTCTGATTGAGTCCCATTTTTCAAAAATGGAAGTTTAGCGAGAGCAGCGTTCAAAAGCTGACAGCAAGGTCATCACAGTACAGATCATTCACAGTCTATCGTTTCCCATCTATCAATCGGTGAAGTTCAATGAGTTGGATCAGATTCAGGGAGATTCCCGAAGGGATCGATTCCACTGGCCAGGTGTCTGTTTTTTCCGGAGAGCCGCAGTCTGCTCTCAGCCTCCCTGGGGCGATCCCGAGACGGGAGCCCAGAGGGAGGGCACCGACGGATCAATCAATCAATCAATCAATCGTATTTATTGAGCGCTTACCGTGGCCTCCTCACTTCCGGAGCGAGGCGAGGTAGGCGTACCAAAATAAGGCCACCAGGTTGGCAAACAGCACTCGGAACTGTGTCAAAAGAAGAAGAGGTACGTCAGAGGTAACTCGGGTGGAACCGGGTTAGCTAGAGGCCCGTTAGAAGGCAAGCGACCCACCCAGGAAGGGGAACTTGACACAGAGAAGCAGCGTGGCTCAGTGGAAAGAGCCCGGGCTTTGGAGTCAGAGGTCATGGATTCAAATCCCGGCTCCGCCAGCTGTCAGCTGTATGACTTTGGGCAAGTCACATCACTTCTCTGGGCCTCAGTGACCTCATCTGGAAAATTGGGATAAAGACTGTGAGCCCCCCGAGGGACAACCTGATCACCTTGTAACCTCCCCAGCGCTTAGAACAGTGTTTTGCACGTAGAAATGCCGTTATCATTATTATTATTATTATTCAGAAATCTCATCGGGGCAAATTCTTAACTGCCCGTTCTCTTTGTTGGACTTCCCCGAGGGAACGGACAGTCGCAAAGCCCCCAGTTCCAAACCCTTTCCCGAGACCATTGGCTTTCTGGAAAGGAATTGTGCGCACTGATTCCCAGCCTAGGAACTTGGCATTTTCTGTAGGCCCCTGGGTAAACTGGGCGTGACCGGTGGGTAGCGGATGGAGCCAACCCCAAGCAGCTCGTTATGGGCAGGGAATGTGTATATTTTATATTGTTGTATTGTACTCTCCCAAGTGCTTAGTACAGTGCTCCACACACGGTAAATGCTCAACAAATATGACTGAATGAATGAAAGAATCAACTGGGTTCAAACCACTCCAAGTTCCTCAGCCTCACCCTTTCACTTCATGGTTTAACAACAGGGGAAAGCAATGGGCCAATAACTGGGGCCAGGGAAGGGGGAAACGATCCCCATGTCATTTCATTCATTCATTCAATCGTATTTATTGAGCGCTTACTGTGTGCAGAGCACTGTACTAAGCGCTTGGGAAGTAGAAGTCGGCAACATCTAGAGACGGTCCCTACCCAACAGCGGGCTCACAGGCTAGAAGGGAGAGACAGACAACAACAACAAAACAAGTGGACTGATGTCAATAGTAATAATAATGATGGCATTTGTTAAGCACTTACTATTCATTCATTCATTCAATCGTACTTAATGAGCACTTACTGTGTGCAGGGCAGTGGACTAAGCCCTTGGGAAGTATAAGTTGGGAACATACAGAGACGGTCCCTACCCAACAACGGGCTCACAGGCTAGAACGGGGAGGCAGACAACAAAACAAAACATATTAACAAAGTAAAATAAATAGAATAAATATGTACAAATGCCCCCCCAACCGCGCCCCATGACCCCGGGGAGGCCAAGATTAATAATGATAATGATGGCATTTATTAAGCACTTACAATGTGCCAAGCACTGTTCATTCATTCAATCGCATTTATTGAGTGCTTACTGTGTGCAGTGCACGGTACTAAGCGCTTGGGAAGTCCAAGTTGGCAACATAGAGAGACGGTCCCTACCCAACAGCGGGCTCACAGTCTAGAAGAAGGGCTCACTGTTTTAACCGCTGAGGTAGATACAAAATAGGTTATCCCACATGGGGCTCCCAGTCTTCAGCCCCATTTTCCAGATGAGGTAACTGAGGCCCAGAGAAGTGAAGTGGCTTGCCCAAAGACACACAAGCAGACACGTGGCGGAGCCGGGATCAGAACGCACGTCCTCTGACTCCCAAGCCCGGGCCCTTGGCTCCCATAGCCTAGTGTGTGAGCAGTTGTCCCCCAGACTACTGGGACTACAACCCCCTCCTTCCTCTCCCCCTCCTCCCCCTCCCCATCCCCCTCAACTTACCTCCTTCCCCTCCCCACAGCACCTGTATATATGTATATATGTTTGTATGGATTTATTACTCTTTATTTTATTTATACATATTTATTCTATTTATTTTATTTTGTTAATACGTTTTGTTTTGTTCTCTGTCTCCCCCTTCTAGACTGTGAGCCCGCTGTTGGGTAGGGACCGTCTCTCCATGTTGCCAACTTGTACTTCCCAAGCGCTTAGTACAGTGCTCTGCACACAGTAAGCGCTCAATAAATACAATTGAATGAATGAAAAGTCCCTCCCCCACTTCTAGACTGTGAGCCTGTTGTTGGGTACGGATTTTTTCTGTAGATGAATTGTACTTTCCGAGTGCTTAGTACAGTGCTCTGCACACAGTAAGCGCTCAATAAATACTATTGAATGAATGAAGGTCCCCTACTTTCTACCCCTCTGCTTTCTGCTCCTCCGCTTCTCAGACCCTCTGCCCCTCAGCTCTCTTCCCCCTACCCTTCGTCTCTCCTTTCTCTTCCCCTCTGCTTTCTGCTGTCTGTCTCCACCCTTCTTGACTGTGAGCCTTTTGTTGGGTACGGGTTGTTGATGATGTTGTACTGTCCAAGCTCTTAGTACAGTGCTCTGCACACAGTAAGTGCTCAATAAATACTATTGAATGAATGAATGAATGCCCCCTGCTTTCTACCCAGCTGCTTTCCGCTCCTTTGCTTCTGAACCCTCTACTCCTCTGCCCCTCTGCCCTGCTGACCCTCAGCTCTCTTCCCCCTACCCTTCAGCTCTCCTTTCTCTTCCACTTTGTTTGCTGCTGTCTATCTCCCCCCTTCTAGACTGTGAGCCTGTTGTTCGGTATGGATTTTCTCTGTAGATGAATTGTACTTTCCGAGTGCTTAGTACAGTTCTCTGCACACAGTAAGCGCTCAATAAATACTCTTGAATGAATGAATGAAAGCTCCCTTCCCCTCTTCCTTCCTTCCACCCTGCGATCAGCTCTATTCCCTTCTGCTCTCGGCTCCCTGCCACTATGCCCATCTGCACTCTTCCATTCTGCATTCTGCCCCACTCCTCTCTACCCCCTGGTATTTTCCCTCCTGGTCTCTTCCCCCCTTGTCTCTGTCCCCAGAGTTTCTGCCCCCCGAGACTCTAAAACGCAGCTCTCTTCTCCCTGGTTCTATGTTTTCTGACCCGAGCTCTCTGGATCCCCAGAATTCCACCACTCAGCTTTCTGCCACTGTCTATCAGCTCCCCTTGGTCCCTGCCCCTCAGTTCCCTGACCCCCTTCTCTCTGTCCCCTGCTTTCCTGCCCTGCCTCTCAGTTCTCTGCTCCATGCCCCTTTAGTCTCTGCTCCCTGTCCCTCCGCCCCCGCCCCACACACAGCTCTTGACTCTCAGCCCCTCAGCTCTCAGATCTCTGCCCTTAAGGTCTGTATCTTTCTGTTCTCTGCCTCTCAAACTTTTCCCTTGAATCTCTTCCCCTCTGATCTCTGGCCCTTGTTCTCTGCCTCCATGCTCTCTATCCACCTGCTCTCTGAATCTCTGTCTCCCTGCTTTCTGCCCCTCAGCTCTCACCTCCCTGTGCTCCACCCCTCAGTTTTCTGTCCCTCTACTCTATTCCCTCTGACCCTCATCTCTCTGTCTTCGCTTCAGCTCCCTGCCACTCAACTCTCTTCCCTCTGCCCTCAACTCTCACCTCCAATTGCTTCATTTCACTGTTCCTCAGTTCTCTGCCCTTTTGTTCTCTGCTTTTTGCTCTCTTCCCTTTTCTTTTCTGGCCTTCTGCTTACTGCCCTATGCCCTTCTGCCCCTAGACTCCCTGCCCTGTTTCTCTGCCTCCCTGCTCTCTTTGCCCTCCCTGATCTTTGCAACCGGGCTCTCTACCCATCAGATGCCTGCTCTCTACCACGCACTCTCTGCCACCCGCTCTCTAAACCCAACTCTCTGCCACCAGCTCTCTGCCTCCAGAAATGGGTGCAATCTCCCAGCTCTTTGCCCTATCCGCAAATCTCTGCTCTTTGCCCCCTAGCTCTCTGCCCCCCAGCTCTCTCATCTCTTGCCCCCCAGCTCTCTGCTTTCTGCTCCCAGCTCTCTGCTCTCTGACACCCAGCTTTCTGTTTGCCCAGCTTTCTATCCCTCCAACTTTCTATCTCCCTGGCTGTCTATCCCCCAAGCTTTCTGCCTCTCGGCCCCTTTGCCCTCTACTCCTCTACTCTCTGTCCCTCTGCTCTCTGCTACACCACTGTCTGCCCCTCAGCTGTCTTCCCTTCTGACCTCAATCCCCCTAATCTTTGCCCCCCTTTCTGTTCCCCTTGTTGTCTGCCTCCTCCTCTCGGCCCCCCACTCTCTGCCCCGCTGATCTTTGGATCCCTAGCTCTCTACTACTCATCTCCCTGCCCCTCAGCTCCCAGTCGCCAGTTGTAGCTCCCTCCCCCCACTTTCTGGCCCACAGGTTTCTGCCCTCCCACTTTCTGCTCCCCCTGCTTAAGACCGCCCCCCAGTTCTCTGTCCCACAACTCTTTGCTTCCTGCCACTATCTCTCTGTCCCTCAGCTCTAGGCTCGCTCTTCAGCTTTTTGTCCCACAATCCTCTGTCCCTCAGCCCTCTGCCCCTCAATTCTCTGTCCCGAGCTCTCGGCTTTCTTCCAATCTGCTCTCTTCTTGCCTGCTCTTTGCCCGTCTGCTCTCTGCTCCCTAGCCCTGCCTCACAGGCTCCTGCCTCGTAGGTCTCCCTACCATAGGCTCTCTGCCCCCTAGACCTCTGCTATCTTCCATAAGCTCTCTACCCTGCCCCCCAGTTCTCAGCTCTCCATCTCCAAGCTCTCTGCTCTGCGTCCCCCAGTTCTCTGCAGTCTGTTCTTCAGCTATCTACTGTCTTACCCCTATCTCTCTGCTCTTTGTTCCTCACTCCCTGCTCCCCCAAGCTCTCAGCAAATCAGCTCAATTTCCTCCCCCAGCTCCCTGTCCAACTGGCTCTCTGCCCCCGTGCTTACTGCTCTTGGCCCCAGTGTTCTGCTTTTTCCCCCTCCCCCAGCTCTGTGCTTTCACCCCACTCCCTACTCCCTATTCCCAGACTCTTTGTCCCCCATCTCTCTTTCCCCCAAGCTTTCTATTCCCCACCCCCAGCTCTCTGTCCCACACAGCTCTCTCTCCCTCCTGCTCTCTGCCTGTCAGCTCTTTCTCCCCGCTCTCTGACTTTCAGCTCTCTGCCCCCTGCTTTACCCAGCTCTTGGCTTTCTGCCCCTTGCCCCAGCTCTCTGCTCCCCCAAATTTCTTCTCTGTCCCCCCCTGCACCCAGCTCTCTGATCTCTGCCCCCAACCGCTCTGACACTCAGCTCTCTGGATCCCTAGCTCTCTACTCCTCAGATCTCTGTCACTAAGCTCTCTAACCGCCGCTGCCGCCACTCCCAGCTCTCAGGCTCACTGTCCCACCAACTCTCTACCCCGAAGCTCCCTGCCCTATTCCCTTCCAGCTCTCTGGCCCCATACCTCATGTCTCTGCCCCCCAGCTCTCTGATCTCTGCCCCCACCTTTCTACTCTCTGCCCCCGCTGCACTCTTTGCCCCCCCAGCACTCTGCTCTCTGCCTCACCAACCTTTCTGCCCCATGCCCCCAAGCGGTCTGCCCTCTGTCCTCTGCCGTTAGGCTCTCTCCTCTCTTCCTCAAGCTCCCTGCCCACTCTAGGCTCTCTGCCCACACCGAGCTCTTTTCTATCTTACCCCAAATTTCTGCTTTTTGTCCACCAGTTCTCTGCTCTTTGAACCACAGCTTTCTGCTCTCTGCCTCTCGGCTCCCTGTCTCTCGGATCTCTAAATCACTGTTAGGATCTCTAGGATTCACTGGAATCTGGGGTTCTGACACTTGCTCCATGGCAGGGAGGTAAAAGAGAGGGTGGGGTCTTAAGGAGGGATGGAGGTTAGAATTGTGTGC
>NW_024044919.1:92168-212440 GCF_015852505.1 Tachyglossus aculeatus | reverse complement strand
TTATTGAGCGCTTACTGTGTGCAGAGCACTTAAGCGCTTGGGAAGTACAAGTTGGCAACATAGAGAGACGGTCCCTACCCAACAGTGGGCTCACAGATGAATAAAGGAAGCACGTCAGGGTGACGCAAGAGGTGTCTTTCAGTGGCTCAGTGAAAAAGAGCACGGGCTTCGGAGCCAAAGGTCATGGGTTCGAATCCTGGGTCCTTCACTTGCCAGCTGTGCGACTTTGGGCAAACCATTTAACTTCTCTGTGCCTCAGTTCCCTCACCTGTAAAATGGGGATGAAGACCGGGAGCCTCACGTGGGACAACCTGATCACCTTGTATCCTCCCCCGGTGCTTAGAACAGTGCTTTGCACATAGTAAGCGCTAAATAAATGCCGTTATTATTATTATTCTTATCCCCGTGCCTCAGTTACCTCATCTGTAAAATGGAGATGAAGACTTTGAGCCCCTCGTGGGACAACCTGATCACCTCGTATCCTCCCCCAGAGCTTAGAACAGTGCTTTGCACATAGTAAGCGCTTAATAAATGCCATTATCATTATTAATAGAAAAAACAAATTACAGGTACGGATGCAAGTGTCGCGGGGCTAGGAGTGGGGATGAGTCTTTCATGAGGAGTCTTTCATTCCTTCGATCCTATCGCTTGCCAAGCTGCTTCGCAGTACAGTACTTAGTCCAGTGCTTTGCACAAAGTTGGCGCTCAGTAAATACGACTGACTGGATGAAACGGGTGCACATTGCCCGTCAAACTCAGGTTTCTCCAGAGTTGGGGGGTGTTTAGGGTGTTTTTCCCCCAGCTGCCGAGCCCCGAGTCCCGCCCTCGCCCGTGGGGTGCAGGGTGCCCTCCACCATCCCCTCTCCGCACATAATAATACTGATGGCATTTATTAGGCGCTTCCTATGGGCCAAGCACTGTTCTAAACGCTGGGGAGGTGACAAGGAGCTCAGGTTGTCCCACGGGGGGCTCACAGTCTTCATCCCCATTTCCCAGATGAGGGAACTGAGGCCCAGAGAAGTGAAGTGACTTGCCCAAAGTCACACGGAAGACAAGTGGCAGAGTCGGAATTCGAACCCATGACCCCTGACTCCAAAGCCCCTGCTCTTTCCACTGAGCCACGCTGCTTCTTTAATAACAATAATATCATATCGTAATAATACTGATTGCATTTATTAGGTGCTTACTATGTGCCAAGTACTGAGCCACACTGCTTGTCTAATAATAATAATATCATATCATAATGATATCACATAATTATAATAATATCATCATAATACTGATGGCATTTATTAGGCACTTACTATGTACCAAGCACTGTTCTAAGCCCTGGGGAGGTTACAAGATCAGGTTGTCCCACGGGGGGGGGGGGGGGGTCGCGGTCTTCATCCCCATTTTCCAGATGGGGAACTGAGGCCCAGAGAAGTGATGTGACTTGCCCAAAGTCACTTGCCGACACGTGGTGGGGTTGGGATTTGAACCCATGACCCCTGACTCCAAAGCCCATGCTCTTTCCACTGAGCCACACTGCTTCTTTAATAATAATATCATATAATAATATTATCATAATAACATTGATGGCATTTATCAGGCGCTTACTATGTGCCAAGCACTGGGCCATGCTGCCTCTCCAATAACAATAATAATACCATATCATAATAATAATATCATAATAATACTGATTGCATTTATTAGGCGCTTACCATGTGCCAGGCATTGTTCTAAGCGCTGGGGATGTTACAAGATCAGGTTGTCCCACGGGGGGTTCGCAGACTTCATCCCCATTTTCCAGATAAGGGAACTGAGGCCCAGAAAAGTGAAGTGACTTGCCCAAAGTCACACGGCCGACACGTGGCGGGGGCGGCATTCAAACCCATGACTCCGGACTCCAAAGCCCGGGCTCTTTCCACTGGCGCGGCCGCCAGGGGGCGCGCCACCCCCCCATTCCCCGCTCAGGGCATCTGGCCGGTAACGCCACCAGAGGGCGCCCCCCTCCCCCCGCGCGCGCTCCCAGCTCAGGGCATCTCGCCGCCGCCGCCGCCAGAGGGCGGGCTCCCCCACTCCCGGCTCAGAGCATCTCGCCGGTACCGCCGCCAGAGGGCGCGCCCCCCCCACTCCCTGCTCAGAGCATCTCGCCGACGCCGACGCCAGAGGGCGCGCCCCCCCCCAGCCCCCTGCCCGGGCATCCCGCCGGTACCGCCGCCAGAGGGCGCTCCACACCCGCTCCTCGTCGCCCGCCCGGCCGCCACCCCCCTCATTCATTCATTCATTCAGTCGTCCTTATTCAGCGCCTACTGTGTGCCGAGCACTGTACTAAGCGCTGGAGAAGTACAAGTTGGCAACAACAGGCTCACTAGTGTAGAAGGGGCCTGGCGGGCTGGGTGGGGGAAGCCGGCGGCCAAGGCCCGGGAGCCGCGGGGGGGAGGAAAGGAAAAAGAGAGAGAGGACGGGGTGGAGAGTGGACATTAAAGGCTGGAGTGGCTCAGTGGAAAAACCACGAAAACTGGAGTCAGGGGTCATGGGCTCAAATCCCAACTCCACCACTTGTCAGCTGGGTGCCTTTGGGCCAGTCACTTCACTTCTCTGGGCCTCAGTTCCCTCATCTGGAAAACGGGGATTAAGACTGAGCTCTATCTGGGCCAACCTGATCACCTTGCAACCACCCCGGCGCTTAAAACAGTTCTTTGCACATAGTAACGACTTAATAAATGCCATTATTATTATTACTATTATTATTATTCCCCCAGCTCCATCACACTGCCCGGCAGACCCCCGTCCGATGACGTCCCGCCCCGGGGCCTCGGCACTCATTCATTCATTCAATCGTATTTACTGAGCGCTAGTAAGCACTTAATAAACGCCACCATTATTACTATTCTCTGTGCCTCAGTTCCCTTATCTGTAAAACGGGGATGAAGACTGTGAATTCCACGTGGGCCAACCTGATCACCTTGCAACCTCCCCGGCGGTTAAAACAGTTCTTTGCACATAGTAACGACTTAATAAATCAAGCCATCAATCAATCAATCGTATTTATTGAGCGCTTACTGTGTGCAGGGCACTGTACTAAGCGCTTGGGAAGTAAAAGTTGGCAACATATAGAGACAGTCCCATTATTATTATTCCTATTATTATTATTCCCCCAGCTCCATCACACTGCCCGGCGGACGCCGTCCCGCCCCGGGGCCTCGGCACTCATTCATTCATTCAATCGTATTTACTGAGCGCTAGCAAGCGCTTACTAAATGCCATCATTATTATTATTCTCTGGACCTCAGTTCCCTTATCTGTAAGCTCCACGTGGGCAAACCGGATCACCTTGCAACCTCCCCGGCGCTTAAAACAGTTCTTTGCCATTATTATTAATATTATTATTATTATTATTATTATTACTATTACTCCCCCAGCTCAATCACACTGCCCGGCGGACCCCCGTCGGATGCCGTCCCGCCCCGGGGCCTCGACACTCATTCATTCAATCAATCGTATTTATTGAGCGCTTCCTGTGTGCAGAGCACTGTACTAAGCACTTGAGAAGTACAAGTCGGCAACATAGAGAGACGGTCCCTACCCAACAGTGGGCTCTATCGTACTTATTGAGCGATAACCGTGTGCAGAGCACTGTACTGAACGCTTAACTCAAAGGCCGGGGGTGGCACCTCTTAGCCGGGGACCCCATCCCCTCCGGACTTGGGACGACGTCCCCCGGGCCCCTGGCAGTAGAGGGGAGGGCCACCCGCCCCCCCGCCCCGAGTTCAATCAACATCAACGACGACCTGGGCCGCCCCCACGTCGCCCCCCATCCCTTCCCCCGGTCCCCCCGACGGTGCCCCTGTGGCGATAGGCCTCGTGGCCGTGGCGATGGCCCGACACCGACCCGGCCTGGACGGGGCGGCCCTCCGCCCTCCCGCCTCTCACCTCGGGTCGCACCAGGAGGGTCGCTCCGCTCCTTCCCGGGCTCCGGGGGGCTTGGGATTCCCGCCGAACGAGTCCCCCTTCCCCCACCAGAGAGAAAGAGACAAAATGGAAGAAAAGCTCCCCCCTCCCGCCCCCCAAAAAGGAGAAATCAGCCTCAGGGTAACAGGGCCCAAATGGAAGAACGAAAAACACACAAAGAAAGGGGAATCGCACAAGAACCGACGCCGAGGGTGCGGCCGCCAAACTCCAAATGAGTTTAGGGTCGAGGGGTCTTATTGGTCTCCCTACCCGGACCCCCGAAGTCCCCGCCCCGTTGACACCTGAGCCCGTCCTTCCCCGGCTCACCTGCGAAACGCTTTGTGTGTGAGTGTGTGTGGGTTGTGTGTTGTGCGTCTGGGTGTGGATCTGGGTCTACACCGCGGTAATCCCGGGCCCGGAACCCCTTCAGTTCCCGCCAACCGTGCACACCCTCCCCAGATTCGGGTGCAAACTCCCTGGAAATAGGCAATTCTCACCTTGGAAAATACCGAATGAGGGCCCTGGAAAAACAAACAAAAAAAAAAACCCCTCACTCTTCTTCCTGACTTTGCAGTAGCCCAGAGAGGGGGAAAAACAATGCAATATCTTTTCGAAAGGAGAGAACAGGGCTGAAATTCACGTGATGGCGGCCCCTCTAAGGCTTTGAGAGAGTCAAATTAAAGACACCTTCAAGGCACATCCCAGGGCCATGAAACGGTGAGCCCGGGGTGATTTATTATTGTTTATTCCATGCAAAAAGAACACATCCAGGATTCAGGGTGGCTTTTTCCCAAAACTCCTTAGTTATGAACAAATTCATCCAATTGTATTTATTGAGCGCTCACCGTACTAAGCACAAATTCATTCATTCATTCATTCAATCGTATTTATTGAGTGCTTACTGTGCGCTGTACTAAGCGCTTGGGAAGTACAAGTTAGCAACATATAGCAACAACAGTCCCTACTCAACAACGGGCTCGCAGTCTAGATGAATGCAAAAGTTAAACAAGAAAGAGAACATGGCTTTAGAATTGGCTTCGCGGCTTATCTAGCCAGAGAAGCGTATCCCATCAGTTGGAAGTGAATTCCAAGGATGAAGAAGAAACTATCTGATTCAAAAATAACCAGCTGGCAAGTTTTATGAAACGCTGGAATAGATTGGAGGGTTTGGGTGCAGGTAGTATCCGTTTCAGATTTATAAACTGTGCTTTGTGGTGCTTTCCAGAATTAAAAAAATCACATTCACCCCCCACTTCCCAATGAACACTACAAACTGAATCTCATATTGATGCCCATTGATGAGAAATGGTCTAGGTGGTAACGAGAAGTGCAAAGTTAAAGTGCAAGCACTGATCATTGCAGTGACATCGGGGGTCTCACCTTCCTGCAAAACACACAGTATGGTCACGATTCGGCTGTGCAAAATTGAAAGGCAAGAATTAAGAAGTTATTTCAAGCACATTTGCCTGTTTATTGATACTGTAACTAGAGTTATGAGCAGCTCCATTATACTTTATCCAAGAAAGGGTTCCTTTAGTCTCCCTTTCAGGCTGCAAGAATCAATATTTTAAAATAAATCAAACGAATACTTAATAAGTGTTACACACCAAAGTAGTAAGTGAGTCACACTGGGATTTTTCCTTCGGGCAAAGCTTTCATTTCAATTCACATTTCTATTAATTTCATATACTGGGATTTAACTCAACAAAGACTATCAACTTTGCCACTTACAAGCAGAGTGGGTTTATATTTTTACCTATATGTAAGACTAAAGAACAGACTGTGTGTAACCTTCGCTGCTAAAAGATATCACGCTTAAATGCGCCTGAAAACAGAAAATTATTACCTGTGAAAGGTTCACGGAGAGTTTTCTTTCTAATTATTAATCACCTTTAATACGTAACTAACCTTTGCTTCCTCCATCTGCATGATACTGGCTTGACAGTCAGAAACACTATCATTGATGTAATCGATGTTTGCAGTTGGTGATTCTGTCTCCTCATTAATGCTATGTACATTTTTATCCCCATCTCTATTGTCTTTGATGGCCTGCTCCCTTCTTTCTGAAAGTTTCTCTCTTCTTTCTGGGAGTTCTTCACGTTGCTATTTCCCACCCACCCCCCAAAAATGGTAAATAAGATTACAAAAGGAAAAGGGCAATACAAAGACAACAGATGTTGATTTTTCTGAGGGATTCTGCCAAACAAGATTTCAATGATTTCCCAAGCTAGGCTTTGATATTGGAACAAAAGGGCTGGAATTATCCAAAATATAGATTTATTCTTTTTTCTGGCAATAGTGTACTAAATCAGTGCATTCTTAGGTATTTTTAGAGCAAGGACAACAGTGAAATCTCTGATAAGCCATACCTTTAGCAGCCTGTTCATATCAGTCTCCATACCAGAAGTTGTCATTCTCTGTGACACTACGTTCAAGTCGTTGCCACTTCGGGCAGTTTTTGACGTGAGCGCTCGACGGGTCATTCCTCTTTTCAGGTATTTCTTCCTGTGAACATTTTTATGACATTTTTATCTGAAATTCTTTTAGAATGGATCACCCATGCAACAAATCTTTCAAATTGAGTGTCTCATTTGAGAACAACCCTCGCATGAAAATGCTCTCACACCACCTAGGAAACATCTTACCTGGTTCCACTGGCTGCAGTTGCTGGCAGTGCTTGCACTCTTGCAACGGGAATTCTCATTTTCTGTTAGGATCCAGCCTTAGTCGAATCAGGGTCTCCAGCAGCTACAGTGGAACTCGGGTCTTGAGCAGGAGAATCAGGGGCACTCGGTTTTCGACTAACCTTCCCCGCTACTCTATCAGACATGGGTCTTACTTGTGGCCGAAGAGCTGTTACCTGAAACAGTGAGGAAAATGCATCACTCTCCTCCTCTTTGAAGTCATTCCATTTCTCTCCAAAGTCACAAAGATTTCCCAGAAGTAACTGGAGGTTCTGTTCCCCTACCTCTTCGGTTTTACGTCGAAGAAACCACTTCTTGATTTCTTTTCTGAGCTTCCAAAAGCCTGAATTGATGCTGTAAATAACATCAAATAAATCAGGAGTGAAAACAAAGGAAAATCTAGTGTTTACTTTTTATGCTTTTCCCTTAGACTGTAAGCTCACTGAGGGTAGAGCTTTTACCAACTCTGTTGCACTATACTCTCTCAAGCACATAATACACTGCAGATAATACGCACTAAATAAATACCACAGATTCACTGATTGCCCGTGTGTCTCTTCTTTCTCTGTCACCTCCCCACCGCAACTACGTATATCTTGTTTATCCATTCAAGTGTCTATAGGATAGAGGTCCATTAGATTGTACACTCTTTTACAGCCGGGTATGTGTATCTGTGTTTGGTACTTCCCTAAGTGCTTAGTACAGTGTTTTGTACTCAGTTGATTGTATTTGTATTTATCGTATTTATTGAGCGCTTACTGTGTGCAGAGCACTGTACTAAGCGCTAAATTGGCAACATAGAGAGACGGTCCCTACCCAACAGTGGGCTCACAGTGTAGAAGGGGGAGACAGAGAACGAAACAAAGCATCTTAACAAAATGAAATAATTAGAATAAATATGTACAAATAAAATAAATAAAACAGAGTAATAAAATAGAGTAATAAAATAAATAGAGTAATAAAATAAATAAATAGCTTACTGTGTGCAGAGCACTGTACTAAGCACTTGGAAGGTACAGTTTGGCCACAGATAGAGACAATTCCTACCCAACAATGGGCTCACAGTCTAGAAGCCGGGGAGACAGACAACAGAACAAACAGACAGGCATCAACAGCATCGATATAAATAGAATTACAGATATATACACATCATTAATAAAATAAATAGAATAATAAATTGTGGAAGATGAAAGAACATCGTAAAACCTGTCTTGCTAATTCAATCAGTAGTATTTATTGAGTGCTTACTCTGGGCAGAGCACAGTACTGAGCACTCGGGGGAATATAATAAAGAGAGTAGACACAATCTTTGCCCTCGAGAAGGGCAGAGCGGCACGGCCTAGTGGAAACAGCACGGGCTTGGAAGTCAGTTCTAATCCCGGCTCCACCACTTGTCTGTTGTGGGACCTTGAGTAAGTCACTTCACCTCTCTGGGCCACAGTGACCTCGTCTGTAAAATGGGGACTAATACTGTGAGCCCTATGTGGGAAAGCCCTATTGTGCCTGACCATTTAGATTGTTTAATAATAATGACAATTGTGGTTATTTAATTTAATAATTTAATTTAATAATCATGAGAAGCAGCATGGCTTAGTGGAAAGAGCCCGGGCTTGAGAGTCAGAGGACATGGGTTCTAATCCCAGCTCTGCCTCTTGCCTGTTTGTGTGACCTTGGGCAAGCCACTTCACTTCTCTGAGCCTCAGTTCCCTTATCTGCAAAATGGGGATGAAGACTATGAGCCCCATGTGGACAAACAGATCACTATGTATCTACCCCAGCGCTTAGAACAGTGTTTGGCACATAGTAAATGCTTAACAAATACCATTATTATTAATATTATTATTATTATTTGTTAAGCATCTGTCATATAGTATGCACTTAACAATTAGCCCAATTATTATTTACAAGTTGATGCTTGTAAATACCATCATTTGATTCACTACATCTTTTAATGTGCACGTTCAATTAGTATCTATGGGCTCTAGATTGAGAGGGAGATGGAGAAAGCAAAAATACGCACCTCTACCCAATCACTTATATACACAGGTACATTTTAATTCATTTTGATTTACTCTTTAATTTCCCTTATATATATATCTATATATAGATACATAAATATGTATTTACCTCTATATTTGAAAACCTGCCCATCTGTTTCATTGGGTTCCTTCCTGTTTTATTTTGGCTCTTTTGCAAAATATACTTTTTTGTAAAAGCTTTGTCTTTGCTCCACAATAGTCTACAACCTCCTTGTTACCGCTGTGCTCTCCCAAGAATACATACAGAAGCTTTTTTTTTAAGATTATTGTATGGGGTGTAAGAATTCTTAAAGCGTTCTTAGGTAAAATAATCTGACTATGCTTAATTACCTGGTTGCTCCTGAACTGAATTTTTTTTCCTTCATTGGGAATTGCTAACCAAAGAGTGGTAATCAAGGAGGGGAAATCATGAAGTAACACTTTTATTTAACATGTAAAGTAAGACCCATGTGGAGTCAAATTGGAGTCAAACTGGAATGAAGCCTACATCAGTAGGCTTGCTAATAAGAACTATGATACAATTATACAATTTGCCTCACTATCACTATTTATTTTCATTTCATCAGTGGAATTTGGAATCGTCTACAGAAATGCATATTTTTAAATGGTAGCCGCAGAAAATAATATATCTTATTGGGCCTGGATTTCAAAATTTTAACAATGTCATTCATTCATTCAATCGTATTTATTGAATGCTTACAGTGTGCTGAGCACTCTACTAAGTGCTTTGGAGAGTACAATATAACAAACAGACACACTCCCTGCCCACAACGAGCTCACAGTCTACAGGGGGAGACAGACATTTATAGAAACAAATAAATTACAGATATATAAAGATATGCAGCAGACACGCTTCAGGGAAGCAGCATGGCTCAGTGGAAAGAGCACGGGCTTGGGAGTCAGAGGTCATAGGTTCAAATCCCGGCTTTGCCAATTGTCAGCTGTGTGACTTTGGGAAAGTCACTTAACTTCTCTGTGCCTCAGTTACCTCTTCTGTAAATGGGGATTAAGACTGTGAGCCCCCTTTGGGACAATCTGACCACCTTGTAACCTCCCAGGCGCTTAGAACAGTGCTTTGCACATAGTAAGCACTTAATAAATGCCATCATTATTACTATTACGAACATATGTGCTGAGGGGATGGGAGGGAGGATAATTCTATTTATTTATATTGATGCCTGTTGACTTGTTTCGATGTCTGCCTGCCCCCTGCCCCACCGACTGTAAGCCTGTTGTGGGCAGCGATTGTCTCTATTGCTGAACTGTATTTTCCAAGTGCTTAGTACAGTGCTCTGCATGCAGTAAGCGCTCAATAAATATGACTGGTTGAATGAACGAATGAATGAATGACGGAGGATGAAAGAAAGGAGCAAGTCAGTGATGCAGAAGGGAGTGGGAGAAGAGGAGAGGAGGGCTTAATCAGGGAAGTTTTCTTGGAGGAGGTGCTATGTAATTATCTCCTTTACCGGAAGATGTTGAAGAATTTGCTTGTTCTTGCAAACATTCTTTAGTATTGGCAGAGGCAGAATAGCAGGCACCAGTAGTCTTAGCCAGGATGGCATGCATGCCTTGTGGGTTTTTTTTTTTAATTATTATTCTTAGTCAATTGATAGAAGACCTTCTTGAGGTAGGTTTTGGAACCTATGATATCGCAAGAAGCTTCAAGATCATTCTAACTTGTGGCTGAGGCCTTGAGAAGTGTCTGAACACTTTCTCATATTGTTCTTCTTATATCTCCCGGACTTTTAAATAATAGTAATAGTATTATAATTATTAAATTATTATTAGCATTACATGCAAACACTAGGGTAAACTACAAGAGAATCATACTGGAACAGTTCCTGTCCCACACCGGGTTCACAGTATAAGAGAAAGAGAGAACAGGGTTGTTGTTTTTTTAATCACCATTTTACATTCATTCAATTCATTCAATCGTATTTATTGAGTGCAGAGCACTGTACTAAGTGCTTGGGAAGTCCAAGTTGGTAACATATAGAGACGGTACCTACCCAACCACGGGCTCACGGTCTAGAGGTTTACAGATAAGGAAACCAAGGGGCAGGGAAGTTAAGTGGACTTCCCAAATAATAATAATAATAATGATAATAATGATGGCATGTATTAGTCACATGGGGCTCCAGACTCCCAGACTCATGCTCTTCTGAATAATCCACGATGCCGCCTTCTAGGTGGGAAGGTTCTCTATTGTAAATTCACCACTACCTCTGTTGGCAGTTCCAGACAGCTTCTTCCTATTACGATTCCCAGTTTTCAGTGGCACGTGGCAACTGTGGCTGTGACAACTTGAAACCCACATAGGGAAAGTAGATCCTGACAAGTCCCAGAGGAGTTGGCGAGAGGCCCGTCTGGGTGACGGGCTGAACTAAAGCTGCAATTTCAAAACCAATAAGCAGCGTGGCTCAGTCATGGGCTCTGGAGTCAGAGGTCATGGGTTCAAATCCCAGCTCTGCCAATCATCAGCTGTGTGACTTTGGGCAAATCACTTCCCTTCTCTGTGCCTCAGTGACCTCATCTGGAAAATGGGGATTAAGACTGTGAGCCCCGTGGGACAACCTGATCAGCTGGTAACCTCCCCAGCACTTAGAACAGTGTTTTGCACATAGTAAGTGTTTACTAAAATGCCATTATATAAAAAAGATCAGTTTCACTGCCTAAAATCAGATTGCAATCAATGAATCGATCAATGGTATTTACTGAGTGCCGTGGGCAGAGCCCTGTGTTAAGCACTTGGGAGAGTAGAGTACAACAGTGTTGGTAGACACGTTCCCTACCCACAGGGACCTTGCAATCTATAATCAACGTGGAAAACAGCATGACCTAGTGGAAAGAGCACGGGCCTTGGAGTCAGAGGACCTGGGTTCTAATCCCGTTCTCATACTCGTCTGCTGTACGACCTTGGACAAGTCACTTCACTTCTCCGTACCTCAGTTCCTACACCTGCAGGAAATGGGGATTCAAAAGACTACAACCCCATGTGAAGACTAGGACCCCACGCTGAGAGGCAGCATGGCTCAGTGGAAAGAGCCCGGGCTTTGGAGTCAGAGGTCATGGGTTCAAATAATAATAATAATAATAATAATGATAATGGCATTTATTAAGTGCTTACTATGTGCAAAGCACTGTTCTAAGCGCTGAGGAGGTTACAAGGTGATCAGGTTGTCCCAAAGGGGGCTCACAGTCTTCATCCTCATTTTACAGATGAGGTAACTGAGGCACAGAGAAGTTAAGTGACTTGCCCAAAGTCACACAGCTGACAATTGGCAGAGGTGGGATTTGAACCCATGACCTCTGATTCCAAAGCCCGGGCTCTTTCCACTGAGCCACGCTGCTTCAAATCCCGGCTCCGCCACCTGTCAGTTGTGTGACTTTGGGCAAGCCACTTAAGTTCTCTGTGCCTCAGTCCCCTCTTCTGTAAAATGGGGATTAAGACTGTGAGCCCCCCGTGGGACAACCTCATCACCTTGTAACCTCCCCGGCGCTTAGAACAGTGCTTTGCACATAGTAAGCGCTTAATAAATGTCATCATTATTATTATTATGTGGGACAAGGACCGTCTGATCTACCCCTGCACTTAGAACAGTGTTTGACACACACAGTAAACGTTTAACAGATTCCATTAAAAGAAACAAAAACAAAAACAAAAAAAATGTATGGGGGCATTACCTTTCATTTAATGTAACATTACTATTAATCATAAAAAATCTAGATAATTCAGGATATAATAATTATCCCATAACTTTTTCCCAGAAATTCCATAGATAATAATAATAATATCAGTAATGATGGCATTTATTAAGCGCTTACTATGTGCAAAGCACCGTTCTAAGTGCTTGATTCCACTAACACAATGATAACAGTGTCCTGTTATCAACAGGAGTTAAAAATCCTCCAACTCACGTCTCGTTTCTGTTGGTCTTTAAGCTGCGCAATCTCTCGGTTTCTTCGAGATTCTGTCATCTTGTCCTTATTTCATTTGTTTCATTAAGCATACCTATAGAGGTAAGCAAGACGAGCTCATTAATACTACATTTCCACATTAAGGAACTTGGGAAGTACAATAGACGGCCTATGATCTACCCTGACTCACGGCTTCTTCGATCCCTCCCTCAGCCCTACAGCACTCGTTCACATTCATTCATTCAATCGTATTTATTGAGCGCTTACTGTTTGCAGAGCACTGTACTAAGCGCCTGGGAAGTACAAGTTGGCAACGTATAGAGACGGCCCCTACCCAACAATAGGCTCACAGTCTAGAAACGGGCTTACAGTCTAGAAAAGGGCTTACACTCATGTCCACAGCTGTCCGTTATTTATTTATATTAATGTCTATCTCCCCCTCTAAACTGTGAACACGTTCCCTGCCTCTGTTATACAATACTCTCCCAGGAGGTTAGTACAGTGCTCTTCAAACTGTAGGCGCTCAATAAATATGACTGATTGGCCGAGATTGTCTAGGTTTAGGCCTACTGCCTCTAAGTAGCCTTCTCCACCACCGACTTGCCTTTCTAGTCTCACCTCTGCCTTCCTGTTTCCGGAAACTGCTATGGCTCTCTAGACCTATTTTCCCCACTCTCCACCCTACAATGTGGAGTAGGAGCCATTGGCAAGTGTCTGATTGAAGATTCCCATCAGGGAGGTGAGAAAGGAGGAGTGCCGGCACACTTTTTACACTTAATGTACACTAATGTGTTAAAACTATTCTGAAAATTTTACGAGCGCCTGCACACTTTTACGCTTAATGTACGTTAATGTTTTAAAATTACTCTGAAAATTTTATGATAGAAAATTGTATTCAATGACGTGAAGTTTTGATTAACTTGGATCATACATTTCCCATAAATAGCTGATCTAAAATCTGTTATTCTCTTGTGATTTTGATGTCCAACACAGGAAAATCTATCTTCCAATGTGACACAAAAGGTTTCCATCCTAGATGGCTGAAAAATGTCTAACAAGGAACAGTGAATTTTTAACTCTACTGAATGACAGCCAATCTATCTGTAATCAGAACATCATGTCAAAGCACAGCATTTGCAATTAAAAATGGAGAACACTTTGCAATCTCCTAGCTTCGCTCTAAATGCCAGGTTTCCCAAACTCCAAATTTAGTGTTTCTTTCAAAGAAAATCTATACCTTTGCCTTTTTCATTTCTGTCGCATCCTGCTGCAATTTCTTCAGCTGTCTTTCATATTGAGTTTGACTTTTCAGCACACGTGCATGCTCTTTCTGAGCAGTCTGGAGTTACTCATGGTCTGCGGCTTCTTATATTCAGATTCAACTTTTTTGGCTTTCTCTTCTGAACAAGATTCCACCAGGCCTTAATGACAGAAGGAAATTTTCTTCTATTAATTTTTACGTAACTTTAGAATTCACGATGAGAGATCATTCAATGACCTCACAACTACTTCCGATATCCTGACAACATTCTCTATTCCTCTCACGCTTAATTGTCATTTTGACTGTTGCTATGTTAGATTTCCCAAAGAAAACCCAAGACATGATTTTACGTGGCCTAAATTTAATGGATGAATATTCAATATTCTCAATATTGAAAACATCAATGATGGTCAAATCAAGAAGACTGAACTGACCACTCACTGTGTGCAGAGCGCTCTACTAAGTGCTTGGGATAATACAATACAAATAGAGTTGGTAGATATCTTCCCTGCCCACAAAGACTTTATAGTCTAGAGGGGGAGACAGACATTAAAATAAATTGGCAGATCTGTACATAAGTGCTGTGGGGCTGAGGTTGGGGTGATTATCAAGTCTTTAAGGGTTACAGATCCAAGTGAACAGGCAAACATCAAGCATATTAAGGGGTACAGAACCAAGAGCATAAGCAAAGCAGAAGGGAGAGGGTGTAGGGGAAATGAGGGATTAGCTGAGGAAGATCTCTTGGAGATGTGACTTCAATATAGTTTTCAAGGTGGTGAGTTGGGTGGTCCGTCACATCTGAAGGAAAAGGGGAGTTCCAGACCAGAGAGAGGACATGGGCAAAGGATTCAGCGGTGAGAAAGATGAGACTGACGTACATTGAGTAGGTTGGCATTAGAAGAGCAAAGTGTGCAGATTGGTTGTAGTACGAAATTCAGAAAAGGTAAGCTAGGAGGGGACAAGTTGATTGAGTTCCCTAAAGCCAACGGTAATGAGTTTCTTTTCGATGTGGAGGCCTGTGGAATTTAAGCGCTTACTATGTGCCAGGCACTGTACTAAGTGATGGGGTGGATATGAGCAAATTGGGTTGGGCGCAGTCCCTGTCTCACATGGGGCTCACAAACATAATCCCCATTTTAAAGATGAGGTAACAGAGGCACAGAGAAATTAATAGGCTTTCCCAAGGTCACACGGAGGACAAGAGGAAGAGCCGGGGTTAGAAGGTAGGTCCTTCTGACTTCTGGGTCTGTTCCCTACTCACTAGACCACGTTAACTTCAGGGGTGGTGAGGAGCAGGGAGACGGAACAGAACTTTTTTTTATTAATAGTATCTATAAAAAACACTGTAGGAGTTTACAATTCTGAAATAAACAGCAAATCAACTCATGGTCTAGATAGGACACTTGTTCTAATGCACATTTCACGTAGGGCTTACTTGAATTTTTCTCCCCTTAAAAAAATGGAAATGGGAAAATAAAATCACACATAAAGGTAATTACATTAAGTTCCAGTTCTTACCTAAATTCTGAAGCACTTGATCTCTTTCGAGCCGAGTATCCCGAATTTTACGCTGCAGCATCATTACTTTCTCTTCGTACTGCTTCTTCGGGGTCTGCAGCCTTCGCTGACTGTTTTTGAGTCCATCGATCAGCTTTGGCTTTATCGCAATTTCACAAGTGATGTTGGCTAAGTCTGCCTGGTAATTAGCTATTTCAAAAGAAAAGAAAAGAAAATCAATAGGCATATGTCAAAAAGGTGTTCCTGAAAGGAAGAGAGGCAAATAAGAGAACAGAAAAATGACCATTTCTAATTCACTCAGGGTGTAACGTGAGAGTTATTTGGGCCCACCACACAGAGCTTGAAGATACTGACTCCTCTCAGGGCCTGAGACATCAGATACCAACCGTATTAAGGATGAAAAGGAACAACATATTGATTAAATGGAATAACCGGCCAAACAAAACATTGTCATCTGTGAAGCTCAGGAAACCCCGCGGGCTTATTTGGGACAGCAGACTTATAATATCCTTCTAGGGGATAGAGACAAGAAGAGAAGGCCCTGAAGAGCCTGGCGTCGACACTGAAGATACAGCTTCCGAAAATTGGAAAATGCTGCAAATCTTCAGCATTCTGTTCCCTTCGATTGTCATAGATAGCAGCGTGGCTCAGTGGAAAGAGTCCGGGCTTTGGAGTCAGAGGTCATGGGTTCAAATCCCGGCTCTGCCAATCGTCAGCTGTGTGACTTGGGCAAGTCACTTAACTTCTCTGTGCCTCAGTTACCTCATCTGTAAAATGGGGATTAAGACTGTGAGCCCCACATGGGACAACCTGATCACCTTGTAACCTCCCCAGCGCTTAGAACAGTGCTTTGCACATAGTAAGCGTTTAATAAATGCCATTATTTTTATTATTATTATTATTGTTATTATTATTGAAAACCAAGTGGGAAGGAGGAGGGGGTGGCCAGATAAACAGTGAAGAAAACAAGGCCATGTGCATGTAGACTCAGGGCAGCCCTGACAACCACTGACAACTAGAGACAGCAGATATCAGGGACCAAGGGGAGCAGACTGCCCACTTAGAACATTAATTCATTCATTCACATTTACTGAGCACTTCCTGTGGGCAAAGCAGTGTACTAAGCGCTTGGGAGAGTACAATATAACAATAAACAGACACATGTCCTGGCCACAACAAGAACACGGATTCCGGGGCTGAGTTCCAGCTGGTTCTGGTTTACTTCTGACAGATGATGCTTTTTTAATAATAATAATGATCATGATGGTATTTGTTAAGCGCTTATTATGTGCAAGTCACTGTTCTAAGCACTCGGGGGGATACAAGGTTAACAGGTTTTACTGTACTCCCCCAAGCGCTTAGTACAGTGCTCTGAATAAAGTAAGTGCTCAATAAATAGAATTGACTGACTGATCTTTTCTTCTCTGGATGAGAATGGCTTTCTTGAACTTTCTCCCTCAAGAGCACACAATCTTCACACAACCAGAATAAAAATATCTAAAGTGCCAGATATTTTTAACCGTGATACACATTTTTACTCCAGATAGTTAGGTAAAGTCTATTAAAACCTTTAATTTCTTGATCATTTAGCATTCTATGGGGTCTTTTTCTGTCGGGCCACAAATACAGAAAGCAATGAGATTAGAATCAGTGCTGGATTAAGGTTTGGAATAATAAAAATGCATTCTTCTGGGGAGAAGCAACGTTCTTAGATTATCCTACCTCACTTTCATTCAGTTGTACTTCCCAAGCGCTTAGTACAGTGCTCTGCACACAGTAAGCGCTCAATAAATATGATTGATTGATTGATTGATTCAATCATATTTATTGAGCATTTACTGTGTGCAGAGCACTGTTCTAAGTGCTTGGGAAGTACAAGTTGGCAACATAGAGAAACGGTCCCTGCCCAACAGTGGGCTAACAGTCTAGAAGGGGGAGACAGACAACAAAACAAAACATATTAACAAAATAAAATAGAATAAATATGTACAAGTAAAATAAATATATAGAGTAATAAATACATACAAACATATATACATATATACAGGTGCTGTGGGGAGGGGAAGGAGGTGAGATGGGGTGGGGGGGGTCACTTCACTGACCCCAGATACCACAAGGTCCCACTGAGTAATAATAATTATAACTGTGGTACAGATCTCAACAATGTGGTGGGTGGGTGTGGGTGCTGCCAGAGGATGGGGGGACGAGTAGAGGTACATCTAAGTGCTCAGAGGGTAAAGATTCAGGGTGGAGAGATGAGGGTTTAATCAGGGAAGGTCTCCTGAAAAAGATGTGACTTGGGAAGGGATTTGAAGATGGGAAGAATGCAGGTCTGTTCTAGACTGTGAGCCCGTTGGTGGGTAGGGACTGTCTCTATATGTTGTCAACTTGGACTTCCCAAGTGCTTAGTACAGTGCTCTGTACACAGTAAGCGCTCAATAAGTATGATTGAATGAATGAATGAATATGACCGGCCATCCCAGACAGTGAGGAAAAAGGTTACGACAGAAATCTTTCCAGGAGGGCTCCAAACTACCCTGTCCTGGGTTTAAGAAAGAGTCCCTGGGGGTGCCTAGAAGATAGAGATAGAGAGTGCAGCATGGCCTAGTGGATAGAGCCCAAGCCTGGGAGTCTGTAGGTCATGGATTCTAATCCTGGATCCACCACTTGTCTGCTGCGTGACCTTGGGCAACTCACTTCACTTCCCTGTGCCTCATTTACCTCATCTGTAAAATGTGGATTGATACTGTGAGCCCCACATGGGACAGGGATTGTGTCCAACTCGATTTGCTTGTATACACCTCAGAGCTCAGTACAGTGCCTGGCTCATAGTAACAAATACCATTATTATTATTATTATTATTATTATTATTATCATCATCATCATCAATGGAAGGGTCCTGGGCTGGAGCAAGTTTTCCAGAGCAGCCCTGTCCCCCACAGAGATGTTCCAGGGGGACTGTCCCAAAGAGACATTCTGGGATTGTCCCACAATTCTGAGACAGTGACTGCAGAAATTCCAGAATACTGTGGAAGCAGCAGAACTTAGTGGAAAGAGCACGGGCTTGGGTTCTTTAGAGAAGCAGCGTGGAAAGAGCACGGGCTCTGGAGTCAGAGGTCATGGGTTCAAATCCCGGCTCCACCACTTGTCAGCTGTGTGACTTTCGGCAAGTCACTTAACTTCTCTGGGCCTCAATTCCCTCATGTGGAAAATGGGGGTTAAGGTTGTGAGTCCCCCATGGGACAACCTCATCACCTTGTAACCTCCCCAGCACTTAGAGAAGCAGCGTGGCTCCGTGGAAAGGGAACGGGCTCTGGAGTCAGAGGTCATGGGTTCGAATCCCGGCTCTGCCACTTGTCAGCTGTGTGACTTTGGGCAAGTCACTTAACTTCTCTGGGCCTCAGTTCCCTCATCTGTAAAATGGGGGTTAAAACTGTGAGCCCCCCCGTGGGACAACCTCATCACCTTGTAACCTCCCCAGCGCTTAGAACAGTGCTTTGCACATAGTAAGCACTTAATAAATGCTATCATTATTAATAAATGCTATCATTACTCAATCAATTAATCAATCATATTTATTGAGTGCTTACTGTATGCAGAGCACTGTACTAAGCGCTTGGGAAGTAGAAGCTGGCAACATATAGAGACAGTCCCTACCCAACAGCGGGCTCGCAGTCTAGAAGGGGAAGACAGAGAACAAAACCAAAAATACTAACAAAATAAAATAAATAGAATAGATAGGTACAAGTAAAATAAATAAATAAATAAATAAATAGAGTAATAAATATGTACAAACATAGATACATATACACAGGTGCTGTGGGGAAGGGAAGGAGGTAAGATGTGGGGGATGGAGAGGGGGATGAGGGGGAGAGGAAGGAAGGGGCTCAGTCTGGGAAGGCCTCCTGGAGGAGATGAGCTCTCAGTAGGGCCTTGAAGGGAGGAAGAGAGCTAGCGTGGCAGATGGGCAGAGGGAGGGCATTCCAGGCCCGGGGGATGACGTGGGCCGGGGGTCGATGGCGGGACATCCTGGCTGAGTAGGTGCGAATGAGGTTGTCCTTAATGTAACTTGGTGATAACAAGGGCCTTTTTCCCGGGGTGGGGGCGTGGGGGAGAGTCAGTCAGGACCAGACCGGGAAGGGGGGTTGGGGGGCACTATAAGGAAGGTCGCTTAAGTGGGGAGGGCTGGATTAATCCCACCTCCGCCACTTGTCTGCCATGTGACCTTGGGCAAGCCACTTCACTTCTCTGCACTTCAGTTACCTCATCTGTAAAATGGGGACTAAAAGTGCGAGCCCCACGTGAGACAATATGATTATCCTGTATCCACCCCAGCACTTAGAACGGTGCTTGGCACATAGCGCTTAACAAATACCATAATTATTATTATTATTACTTCCACTTCACCACGGTGTGGGTCCATCTCAGTGGTTGATACAGTGCAGGACAGGAAGTGAACGCAGGCTGGACCAGAATTCCAGCAGTCGCAGTGGTGCAAGGCCCCCTCCCCAAAGAGACGAATTCATGGTCCATCCCCAGATTAGCTTCAGACATTGGTCACAGAGAGATCTTTTGCGGGGGGTCAGGGGAGGGGGAGAAGGTGGATGGTGGGGAAAACCCCTTCTGTGGGACCCTAAAACTGATTCAACAATGAGCCACATAAACTATTAACCTTCAGTTTATGGCTGAACTGATGTAAAAAATTCTACCAATTGGAAATCTGAAGTATTGTTATTTTAATAATAATAATAATAATGTGGTATGTGTTAAGCGCTGGAACGAGCACAGGCTTTGGAGTCAGAGGTCATGGGTTCAAATCCCGCTCCGCCACATGTCTGCTGTGTGACCCTAGGCAAGGCACTGAACTTCTCTGAGCCTCAGCTACCTCATCTGTAAAATGGGGATTAAGACTGTGAGCCCCACGTGGGACAACTTGATCACCTTGTATTCCCCCTCAGCACTTAGAACAGGGCCCTGCACATAGTCAGCGCTTAACAAATGCCATTATTATTAGTAGTAGTATTATTATTAGTAGTAGTAGTAGTAGTATGTGCAAAGCACTGTTCTAAGCGCTGTGGAGGATACAAGGTGATCAGCCTGTCCCATGTGGGGCTCACAATTTTAATCCCCATTTTACAGAGGAGGTAACTGAGGCCCAGAGAAGTGAAGTGACTTGCGCGAAGTCACACAGCTGACAGCTGGTGGAGCCGGGATTTGAACCCCTGACCTCTGACTCCAAAGCCCGGGCTCTTTCCACTGAGCCACGCTGCTTCTCTAATGTCACTAAGGAACTTGGAAATAGTTAACTTTCATTCATTCATTCATTCATTCAACCGTATTTATTGAGCACTTACTGTGTACAGAGCACTATACTAAGTGCGTGTTTACTGTGTGCACAGCACTGTACTAAGCCCTTGGGAAGTACAAGTCGGCAGCATATAGAGACGGTCCCTACCCAACAACGGGCTCACAGTCTAGAAGGGGGAGACAGACAACAAAACAAAACATGTGGAGAGGTGGCAAGATGTCAGAACAAATAGAATTAAAGCTAAACTTTATGATGGGATTTATAAAAAGCTTACTCCTAAAGGAAAACAATTCTGCGATTTATAAAAAGCTTACTCCTCAGGGAAAATAATTCTGAAACTAATGAAATTAACAGTATACATTCAAACACAAATAACTCTCTCAATGGATCCTTGAAACCAGGCCCTTGGAAATAGATGAGAGAAGAGTTTCGCTTTCATACCTGTTTTCCCCCAGGGGGTGCTTGTTAGTTTGGAATCCTGATAGGGTACATGAATGGCCTCTTTACTCTTATCTCCCAGGGTACTTAATACATTGCCAAGTGCCAACTGAAAGAAATGAAAAATGATATTACCAAAACAATCTTAGGGAAAAAATCACTCCAATTATACACAACTTATAATTTAAAAAATTTAAATTTTCGATTGAAAGCCAATTTTACTGGATTTGGTAAATTTGAGATTATAGTTCACCAGTTTTAGGATGAAATCCTGATGCATATTACCGTATCATTTGTCCAATTTAGATTTGACCTGAGGATTCTTGGAATATTGTTGCTTCAATATGGATAACCTCTAGCACCCTTGGACTTCTGGTGTGTCATTTGGTGCCCTCAAATAATTGGATGAGTTTTTCTTGATTTAATAAAACAATGAATAACTGCTAAGCCTCTGATATTGCAAAAGTATTCACCCACAGAAAAAAACCAACACACGGACTTTAACACAAAACATAGGCTAAATTTACTTTGGTGAGTTATTTCTTTATAAAAATTAAACAACATCTAGAGATTAAATGCATCTCAGCTCCATTAAATGCCAGAATAACATGAACTCTACCAAGAAATACCACTAGATAGCATGGTTTGTAAATAATTTTCAAAAGCAATTTAGCAAGTTCTAATGTCACTGTCTACCTTGATCGACACATTATTACTACAAATACATTTTTATTAGTCCTATTTCATAGCAATGTATCCTTAATTATTTGGTTTACTTCTCAAATTATCTTACATTTATCTATTTTTAGAGAAGCAGCGTGGCTCAGTGGAAAGAGCCCGGGTTTAGGAGTCAGAGGTCATGGGTTCAAATCCCAGATCCACCAACTGGCAGCTGTGTGACTTTGGGCAAGTCACTTAACTCCTCTGGGCCTCAGTTACCTCATCTGTTAAATGGGGATGAAGACTGTCAGCCCCACATGGGACAACCTGATCACCTTGTAACCTCCCCAGCGCTGAGAACAGTGCTTTGCACATAGTAAGTGCTTAATAAATGCCATTATATTTCTATATTTATATTTATTTTACCTCATTTGTAAAATGGAGATTAAGAGGGTAGGCCCCCTGTGGGACAACCTTATCACCTTGTAACCTCCCCAGTGCTTAGAACAGTGCTTTGCACATAGTAAGCGCTTAATAAATGCCATTATTATTATTACTTTTAAGTGAAAGACTAGAAAAATCAAATATGAATATGTCAAATAGCTATTATGTGCTAACATTTTGATTTGTACTAGAATTTTAAAATAGTTTCTATATTTACTTGGTCATTAGTAAAAGCAAATAGTTTAAGCTTATTAAATATATAACTAAGATGCAAGATAGATAGGTTATGTTTTATCAAATCCAAAAAGCCCAATTATAGTTCAGAACAATCCAGGAATTGGTTACACAGAGAAGTATAATCAGAGCAAAATCAATGCATTTCTAATTCACTGCCTATGAAGTTAGTCACCACAGCCATGTGAATCTGCACATTTTTTCCCTCTTTAAACATCTTCTGCAGACGAGATGGAGTGAAAAGAAAAGCTTGCACGTACTGATAGCCTAGTAAAACAATTTTTGATCTTACAAGTCCACAGTTGATAGAAATTCCTTCTTTGTTGCTCTCTCCAGTAGCTCCTGTTCATTTTAATCTCTCTCATCCTGGAAGTCCAACAAAGTGGAAATCGGCAGTGAGGGTTTCAAATTCATTCATCGGAGGTGATTCAGATATGATTTTGTTATCAGTCACATTTTCCTACAATCGAGAAAATAAAAATCCAAAAGACTTCATGAAAACATCATTTCTCCTATCCACCTGCCCTTCTGGGTTAGCTGTGCACTTGGATATCTGTTCTTCCTCTTACTTGCGGGGCCTGACGATCTTGCATCTACCCCAGCGTTTAATACAATACTTGTCACAATGCTGCTGCTGCTGCTGCTGCTAATAATAATAATCATAATAATCATAACAATGGCATTTAAGCACTTACTACATGTCAGGCACCGTTCTAAGCATGCAAGCAAATAGGGTTGGACACCGAGACTGTCGCACATGGGGCTGATAGTCTAAATTCCCATTTTACAGTTGAGGTACTGAGACACAGAAGTTAAGTGACTTGCTCAGGGTCACAGAGCAGGAAAGTGGCAGAGCCAGGATTAGAATCCAGTTCCTTCAGTCTCCCAGGCCTGTGCTCTATCCATTAGGTGACACTGCTTCTCAAAGTGCTTGAAGATTACCACAGTTATTATATTATCATCCTTATTATAATTGCTATTATTATAATTATCATTATTAAAACCTCACCCCTTCTGGAATGGAGGCTGGGTAGAAGATTGGAGTCCCTGGGCAGGAATCACCATACTATTGGCCCTTCAGGAGGCTCAAACGCCATCCACTGCCCAGATTGACCTCCCCACATCTGCCAGGATCCCAGGGAGTGAAATCCCCTCACCCTCACAGGACTAGAGTTATTTATACATGTGCAACCACGGTTTCTTTCCTGGAGTAATCCGATAACCTGGACCTCCCACCGGGAAGTGGATAAATGTGGCCACGTTTGTAGTATTTTATATTAACTTGTTTCCACTGTTTCAAGGATAACCTTCCACGGTATTCTTATATATGCTGCCATCCCAAGAAAAATGTCTTCCATCAGCCTTTCTTGCCCCTCCTCCAAATATTTCTATTCAATTTGAAGCTCTCTCCTTTCCCAGAGATGAGGTGGAGTCCTTTCAGGAGGAGAGAACCTCCATCCCAAGAAAAATGTCTTGCATCAGCCTTTCTTGCCCCTCCTCCAAATATTTCCGTTCAATATGAAGCTCTCCTTTCCAAGAGATGAGGTGGAGTCCTTTCAGGAGGAGAGAACCTCTATCAGTAACTATCTCCAATCAGACATGGACTGTCTCCTACCAGATGGAGAAATCCTCAATGGGCTCCTGAGACACCTTCACCACCGCCCCCGCCCCCCCCAATTAAAAGGGGTAAATTATCATCTGGATGGCAATAATATCTGGTTACCAGGAGACCCTTTCAGTGTGGAGAGAGGGGACATAATCTAATCAGAACACTTTGTCTTGTTTTCTGTCATCCCCTTCTAGACCGTGAGCCCGTTATTGGGTAGGGACCGTCTCTATATGTTGCCAACTTGTACTTCCCAAGCGCTTAGTACAGTGCTCTGCACACAGTAAGCGTTCAATAAATGCGATTGAATGAATGTATGAATGAACATCATGATCCTGCCTGGACAGAGCACGCTAGTCTTATCATGATCAGAACCAGATTGTCCAGGGTGTGATGGTGAGTTTTTGACAATGCAGTTCATCGACAGAGAAACGTAATATCCTTGAAATTGAGAATTCCTGTTTATCGAAGACTAGGCATGGGGTGCTTGACAATCTGTCATTGTGTGGCCAAAGTATACTAGTTTCAACAACAATGAATATTCTTTCATTCATTCATTCTTTCAATCGTATTTATTGAGTGCTTACCGTGTGCAGAGCACTCACTGTACTAAGTGCTTGGGAAGTACAAGTCGGCAGCATATAGAGACGGTCCGACCCAACAACGGGCTCACAGTCTGGAAAGGGGAGACAGACAACAAAATGAAACATTCTTAATTTGATAAATATGAATTTCCTATGTTCTAGTCACCATTCCAAAATTCAATAAAAAGGAGGTATTCTGGTGTCAAGTAAAGTCTAAATAAGTTTCTTTTTCTGAAAAATGTATACTATACAAATGTATTTTATCATCCACAATATTTTTAAGAAGTCAGACTGCTCTTTCAGTCAGAACACAAATGTTAAAATTAAATCGACTTTGAAAACAGCTACCTGATTGTGTTCAATATTATCGTTGGTAAAGATGTAGAACATATATATAATAGTAATAATAATGCACTGAAAAGAAGAAACCTCTACGTAAAAATAGTTTAAAAGCCTAAAGGGAAAAGAATCACCACTTTTAAGATGCTGGAATTTGAATAATTGAGCAAAATTGTCTTCACTAATTCCATAAGTAAAATAAGTTAGTCAAGATGTGTTCAGATGAAAACAAGTGAAAATTATTTAATATTACCTCGAAGAACTGGGAATTCACTTTGAGATCTGGAGGTGGGAGCCCATTCTTAATAATGGCTTGTTTCTGGATACACTTAGAAAGATGTTTAAAAGCCCATGAGATAATACCCTGCTCTTCTTCAGTGATATGGACATCAAACCCTGTCCCCATGGTGTAGGTTTTGCCAGTACCTGTCTAAATAACAAATAGAAAGATGAACTGCTCATCTTATTTTTTAAAAAAAGCAACCACCATGGACATGGTAAAGAAAAAAACAAGACGCCATGAAAAGCCATTTCTGTTAAAAGCTCATTCTCTCTCATGGCTCAGTGGAAAGAGACAGGGCTTTGGAGTCAGAGGTCATGGGTTCAAATCCTGGCTCCACCACTTGTCAGCTGTGTGACTTTGGGCAAGTCACTTTACTTCTCTAGGCCTCAGTTACCTCATCTGTAAAATGGGGATTAAGACTGTGAGCCCCCCGTGGGACAACCTGATCACCTTGTAACCTTCCCAGCATTTAGAACAGTGCTTTGCACATAGTAAGTGCTTAATAAATGCCATTATTATTATTATTATTATTATTCAGATGTCACAAATGAAAAGAAATGTGTCTGTCAGGCTTTATCTCCGCCACTTAAATCAAGCCAAGGAGCTCCTTGACTCCAAAAGCTTCCAGTTGTGAAAGCAAGACATAATAGCTAGCACCCTCCATTCTCCCACCAGTTCTCCAGGAAAGGAAGCAAATTACTGTGGCAAAAACTTTGTCAAACACAGATGAGCCTGGGACCTGAACCTCCACTACCCTCCCATTAACGTAAAAAGAAAGGGAGCCAATGCCCCCTTCTCTACCTGATTCATCACCCCTGTGGTGGGGAATGATACCTTTCTAGAGCTTAATATTTTTACGTGCATTTCTTAATGTTTAAGATCTTGAGCCACTCAACCTATTGAAAGAAACCCCAGAACCTCTGCTCCAAACTCCCTTAGGAGCCTTGGCTGTAAACACCCATGGGAAGGGCTTTGACCATTTGCGAGAGCGAAAGAGAAAGACAGAGACAGAGAGAGTATTTATGTACGCACGCCCCCATGCACATGACTCTGAAAGTGTAGAACTAAGGTTGTATACTCAACTGAATATCCATTGCAGATTGTCTGCACATGACGATAGGCTATTGTACAACCTGACGTCTATGCTATCTGCAGTAGCTGTTATTGATACTGCATTTTGGTATCCTGATCATATCAAAAAGTTTAAAAATTGGTAGTTATCACTTTCCCCACAAAATATTCATTCATTCATTCAATAGTACTGATTGCGTGCTTACCATTTGCAGAGCATGGTACTAGGCATTTGGGAGAGTACAATAAACAGACACATTCCCTGCCCACAAATAGCTTACATTCTAGATGGGTAGACAGGCATTAATAAATACATAGATTACAGATATGTACATAAGTGCTGTGGGACTGGGACGAGGGAATGAGTAAATGGAGCAAGTCAGGGGGAGGCAGAAGGGAGTGGAAGAAGAGGAAAGGAGGGCTCAGGTAAGGAAGGTCTCTTGGAGGAGATATGCCTTCAGTAAGGCTTTGAGGTGTGGGAGAGTCATTGTCAGATTTGGGGAAAGAGGGCATTTCAGGACGGGGCAGGATGTCGGCGAGGGGTCAGTAGCAAGATAGACGAGCTCGAGGTACAGTAAGAAGTTTGGCATTAGAGGAGCGAAGTGTGCAGCTGGGTTGTAATAAGAGAGTAGCAAGATGAGGTAGGAGGGGGCAAGGTGATGGAGTACATCTAAGCCAATGTTGAGGAGTTTTTGTTTGATATGGAGTTGGATGAGCAGCAACTGAAGCTTCTCGAGGAGTGGGGATCCATGAACTGAATGACTTTGTAGAAAAATGATCCAGGCAGCAGAATGAAGTATGGACTGGAGTGGGGACAGACAAGAGGGAGGTCAGCGAGGAGGCTAGTATAGTAATCAAGGAGGGACAGGAAGAGTGATTGGATTATTGTGGCAGCAGTTTGGATGGAGAGGAAAAGACAGATTTTAGCGATGTTGTGAAGGTAGACCTGACAGGATTTAGTGATGGGTTGAATATGTGGGTCGGATGAGGGAGAGAAGTCAGGATACTGCCACGGTTTGGGGCTTGTGTGATAGGGAGAGTGGGGACATCTACAGTGATAGGAAAGTCAAGGGGAGCACAGGGTTTGGGTGGGAAGATAAGGAGTTCTGGTTCGGACATGTTAAGCTTGAGGTGACAGGAGAACATCAAGTAGCGATGTCTTGAAGGCAGGAAGAAATGAGAGACTGTAGAGAGGGAAAGAGATCAGGGCCGGAGATGTAGATTTGGGTATCATTCATTCATTCATTCAATTGTATCATCATCATCATCAATCGTATTTATTGAGCGCTTACTATGTGCAGAGCACTGTACTAAGCGCTTGGGAAGTACAAATTGGCAACATATAGAGACAGTCCCTACCCAACAGTGGACTCACAGTCTAGAAAGTGGGCTCACAGTCCATATAGAAGCAGCAGTTGAAGTCATGGGAGCGAACGAGTTCTCCGAGAGAGTGAGTGTAGATGGAGAAACACATCACTACCATGTTTTCAAAAGTTAAAATGGTTTGCAGCTATTTATATGCATGTAGTCATCCAAAATACAGCACTCACTTGTCCATGGGCAAAAACGGAGGCATTATATCCCTCAAAGCAACCTTCGATGAGTTTTTATATGCACTGGGCATAGATTTGTTCTCACTGTGATTCATTATCGAACACGTAGTCAAAAGTAAAGGCCTTATCCTTCCTCAAAACACATGAGGTTCTCCAGGTGTGACGCATGTACAGGTACGGCATCCTTCACTTTTCTCTTGGGCGAGTTGAGGTTGGATTCTATGAAAAATAAACACGATAGTAAGTTCAACATTTAAACATAATAGCAAAAGGTGTTCAAAAAAAACTTTCAAAAATTCGATGATAAAATAACAATTCCCTCATCACAATAACGCTCTAGAACAGTCCAATTCATAAGCATGCACACAAAATCAATCCCTCTCAAGGCACTCAAGCCACTCAACTGAGGTAGAATTTCTCTGAAATCGATTGTAGTTGAGCCCTTTCTCTCTAAGATGGAGCAGCTAGTTGGCTCGGGGCAGAAGAGTGAGAAATCTACCTGTCTGGAACTCCAACTCTATTTTTCAATATAACTATTTATGTCCAAGAACCAGCCAGCCTGCCTATCTTCAGAAGGCTAGAGCTTGCCTCACCCCATCTCCTGAAACTGCAAACTGGGAAGATAGGTGAGAAAAAAGGTATCTTTCCTTACTTTCCAAGGACCATGTCCTGAAGCTTCCCTTCAATCTGATGAGGGAGAAAGCCAGTTCGGAAGGATAGGTAGCCCATGCCCATTCGTAAATATTCTTATGTCTGCCCACTCATTAGAGTGTAATGGGCAGGAAATGTGTCTTGTAATAATAATTACAGTAGATGTATTTTACTATTATTGCCTTATGCGGTCGAGTCATGTCCGACGCACAGCGACGTCACAGACACATCTCTCCCACATCCATCTGTAATCATTCTAGTAGTGTATATGTGGAGTTTTCTTGGGAAAAATATGGAAAACTTGAGTCTCCGCCCTCGCCTCTCTACTACGCCGCTGTTGCCCAGCACAGGTGAGATTTGACTGGTAGCAGATTGCCTTCCACTCACTAGCCACTGGCCAAGCTGGGAATGGACTGGGAATGCCTCGGCTTGACTTTCCCTCCTGCAGCTGTGACTGGCAGAGTACTGGAAACTCTCCAGGGGTGACACTGAGAGGAAGAAGCAGTGTGGCCCTGTGGAAAGAGCATGGGTTTAGGAGTCAAATGACCTGAGTTCTAATCCAGCTCTACCAGTTGAGTGCCATGTGATCTTGGGAAAGTCACTTGCTGGACTTAGTTTCCTCATCTGTAAAATGGAGACTCATTCTGTTCTCCCACCTACTTAGACTGTGAGCCCTACGGTGGTCCACATTTGCCCTGGTTAACTTATATTTACCCCAGGACTTGGAACAGTGCTTGAAACATTGCAAGCGCTTAACAAATAAAATTGGTAGAGAAGCAGTGTGTCTCAGTGGAAAGAGCACGGGCTTTGGAGTCAGAGGTCATGGATTCACATCCCGGCTGTGTGACTTTGGGCAAGTCACTTCACTTCTCTGGGCCTCAGTTCCCTCATCTGTAAAATGGGGATGAAGCTTATGAGCCCCCCGTCGGACAACCTGATCACCTTGTGACCTCCCCAGCGCTTAGAACAGTGCTTTGCACATAGTAAGTGCTGAATAAATGCCATTGTTATTTTTATTATAGGTGTTCAACAAATGCCATAATTAATATTATTATTCAGAAAATTAGACACAGTCCCTGTCCCACATGGAACTGAGTGAAGACCCACTCCCCGGTGCCGCTCGTGTTCAAATCCCTACTGAGAGCTCACCTCCTCCAGGAGGCCTTCCCAGACTTAGCCCCCTTTTTCCTCTCCTCCTCCCCATCCCCCCCGCCCTACCTCCTTCCCTTTCCCACAGCACCTGTATGTATGTTTGTACAGATATATTACTCTATTTATTTTACTTGTACATATTTACTATTCTATTTATTTTGTTAATGATGTGCATCGAGCTTTATTTCTATGTATTGTGATGACTTGACACCTGTCCACATGTTTTGTCTTGTTGTCTGTCTCCCCCTCCTAGACTGTGAGCACGTTGTTGGGTAGGAACCGCCTTTACCTGTTGCCGACTTGTACTTCCCAAGTGCTTAGTACAGTGCTCTGCACACAGTAAGCACTCAATAAATACGATTGATTGAATGAATGAATGAACTCACAGGGTAAGAGGAAGAACAGATAGACATACCATCACTATTTTACAGGTGAGAAAACTGAAGCACACAGTGAAGTGACTTGCCCCAGGTCACATCATATATGTTGCCAAATTGTACTTCCCTAGCGCTTAGTACAGTGCTCTGCACACAGTAAGTGCTCAATAAATACGATTGAATGAATGAATGAACATCAGGCAGGAGGTGAACCCCAAGGTTGAATGGTATCCTGTCACTGGTAGGGGCTGAGATAATAATAATAATGGTATTTCTTAAGTGCTTACTATGCGCCGATCACTGTTAACTCTGTTATACTTTCCTAAGAGCTTAGTATAGTGCTTTCTACCCAGTAGACAACCAAAAAATACCTTTACTACCACCATTACTTCTTTATTAGTACTACTATCACCACCACACCACTAACAGTACTACCAGTAGAAGCCCCATGGCTTAATGGAAATAGCCTGGGCTTGGGAGTCACAGGTCATGGGTTCCAATCCCGGCTCCGCCACTCATCAGCCGTGCGACTTTGGGCAAGTCACTTCACTTCTCTGCCCCTCAGTTACCTCATCTGTAAAAGAGGGATTAAGACTGTGAGGCCCGCGTGGGACAACCTGATTACCTTGTATCTACTCTGGCGCTTAGTCCAGTGCTTGGCACATAGTAAGCGCTTAACAAATACAGTGATTATTATTATTATTCATTCATTCATTCAATCGTATTTATTGAGCGCTTACCGTGAGCAGAGCACTGGATTAAGCGCTTGGGAAGTACAAATTGGCAACAGATAGAGACAATCCCCACCCAACAATGGGCTCACAGACTAGAAGGAGGCAGACAGACAACAAAACCAAACCAGTAGATAGGTGTCAATGCATATTATTACTATGACTGCTATTGCTAGTAGGGACCGTCTCTATATGTTGCCAACTTGTACTTCCCAAGCGCTTAGTACAGTGCTCTGCACAGAGTAAGCGCTCAATAAATATGATTGAATGAATGAATAAATACGATTGAATGAATGAATGAATGAATACTAGTACTCCTGAAGCAGCGTGACCTAGTGGGTAGAGCATGGGCCTGGGGAATCCGAAGAACCCGGGTTCTAATTTGATGTTGGATTTCTAGTGGGTCACACGCTCTTGGGTCGCATCCAGCGATAACTTCCTTCATTCGTTCATTTGATTGTATTTATTGAGCGCTTACTGTGTGCAGAGCACTGTACTAAGCGATTGGAAAGTACAATTGAGAAGCAGCGTGGCTCAGTGGAAAGAGCCCGGGATTTGGAGTCAGAGGTCATGGGTTCGAATCCCGACTCCACCACTTGTCAGCTGGGTGACTTTGGGCAAGTCACTTCACTTCTCACGGCCTCAGTTACCTCATCTGTAAAATGGGGATTAAGATTGTGAGCCCGACGTGGGACAACCTGATCAGCTTGTATCCCTCCCAGCGCTTAGAACAGAGCTTTGCACATCGTAAGCGCTTAACAAATATCATCAATATTATTATTATTATTATTATTATTATTATTATTATTATTATTATTATTATTATTATTACAATTCGGCAACGTATAGCGACAGTCCCTACCCAACAACGGGCTCACGGTCTAGAAGGGGGAGACAGACAGCAAAACAAAACAAGTAGACACATGTCAATACCATCAAAACAAACAGAATTATAGATCAATCAATCAATCAATCAATCGTATTTATTGAGCGCTTACTATGTGCATAGCACTGTACTAAGCGCTTGGGAAGTACAAATTGGCATCACATAGAGACAGTCCCTACCCAACAGTGGGCTCACAGTCTAAAAGGGGGAGACAGAGAACAGAACCAAACATACCAACAAAATAAAATAAGTAGGATAGAAATGTACAAGTAAAATAAATAAATAAATAAATAAATAGAGTAATAAATATGTACAACCATATATACATATATACAGGTGCTGTGGGGAAGGGAAGGAGGTAAGACGGGGGGATGGAGAGGGGGACGAGGGGGAGAGGAAAGAAGGGGCTCAGTCTGGGAAGGTCTCCTGGAGGAGGTGAGCTCTCAGCAGGGCCTTGAAGGGAGGAAGAGAGCTAGCTTGGCGGATGGGCAGAGGGAGGGCATTCCAGGCCCGGGGGATGACGTGGGCCGGGGGTCGATGGCGGGACAGGCGAGAGCGAGGTACAGTGAGGAGATTAGTGGTGGAGGAGCGGAGGGTGCGGGCTGGGCAGTAGAAGGAGAGAAGGGAGGTGAGGTAGGAGGGGGCGAGGGGATGGACAGCCTTGAAGCCCAGGGTGAGGAGATTCTGCCTGATGCGCAGATTGATCGGTAGCCATTGGAGGCTTTTGAGGAGGGGAGTAATATGTCCAGAGCGTTTCTGGACAAAGATAATCTGGGCAGCAGCATGAAGTATGGATTGAAGTGGAGAGAGACACGAGGATGGGAGATCAGAGAGAAGGCTGGTGCAGTAGTCCAGACGGGATAGGATGAGAGCTTGAATGAGCAGGGTAGCGGTTTGGATGGAGAGGAAAGGGCGGATCTTGGCAATGTTGCCAAGATATATACACATCATTCATAAATTAAATAGGGTAATAAATATGTACAAATATACACAAGGGCTGTGGGAAGGGGAAGGGGGTAGGACAGAGGGAGGGAGTTGGGAGATGGAGAGGGGAGAAGGAGCCGAGGAAAAGGGGGGGGGTCAGTTTGGGAAGGCCTCCTGGAGGAGGTGAGCTCTCAGTAGGCCTTTGAAGGGAGGAAGAGAGCTAGTTTGGCAGATGTGTGGAGGGAGGGCAGTCCGGGCCAGGGGGAGGATGTGGGCCGGGGGTCGATGGCGGGACGGGAGAGAACGAGGCCCAGTGAGGAGGTGAGCGGCAGAGGAGTGGAGGGTGCGGGCTGGGCTGGAGATGGAGAGAAGGGAGGTGAGGTAGGAGGGGGCAAGGTGATGGAGAGCCTTCTGTTTTTTCATCGGCACTGAAAGAATCACTTTTTTTCACCGAGCGGGCATTTGAGGAGAAAGAATGATGAGGTTACTCAGGTAGGGTCAGGGGAATTTTCTGGGGACTGAAACAAAGGGAATATAAATAAGGAAGGAAGAAGTTTTATTTGAATGTTTAAAAAAAGGGTAATAAAGCGTACTCTGAAGAAATACGGAAAATGGCACAACAGCCTGACATAAACCTATAGCTTGACTGTTTTAAAACAGAGATATCAGGAAAAACATAACACCAAAAGATATTCATTCATTCAATCGTATTTATTGAGCACTTACTGTGTGCAGAGCACGGTACTAAGCGCTTGGAAAGTACAATTCGGCAACAAATAGAGACAATCCCTTCCCAACAATGGGTTCACAGTCTAGAAGGGGGAGACAGACAACAAAACAAAACAAGTAGACAGGCATCAATACCACCAGAATATATAGAATTATAGAAATACAAACATCATTAATTAATTCATTCAATCATATTTATTGAGAGCTTACTGTGTGCAGGGCACTGTACTAAGGGCTTGGGAAGTACAATTCGGCAACAGATAGAGATAATCCCTTCCCAACAACGGGCTCACAGTCTAGAAGTGGGAGACAGACAGCAAAACAAAACAAGCAGACGGGTGTCAATACCATCAGAAAAAAATAGATGAACTGTGACCAACCTTGTTACCTTGTATCTATACCTACTTTGTATCTATACTAGCTCGTAGTATAGTGCCTGGGAGAGAAGATAGCCAGTCCCTGACTCTGGCAGCCCTGGGGATTTCAGAGGGCAGCTGGGGATCAGCACTGCAGGTGGCAAAAGCAGAGCCAGCAAAACAGCAATAGTGTTAATAATAATAACAATAATAATAATAATAATAATAATAATAATAATAATAATGGCATTTATTAAGCGCTTACTATGTACAAAGCACTGCTCTAAGCGCTGGGGAGGTTACAAGGTGATTGTCCCACAGGGGGTTTCACAGTCTTCACCCCCATTTTACAGAGGAGGGAACTGAGGCCCAGAGAAGTGAAGTGACTTGCCCAAAGTCACACAGCTGACAAGTGGCCCAGACGGGATTTGAACCCATGACCTCCGACTCCAAAGCCCGGGCTCTTCCCAGTGAGCCACGCTGCTACATAGTGTTGATGTAAAAGGAATTGCGGGAGTGAATTTGTCATTACAACAGTGCTTGGCACATAGTAAGCGCTTAACAAATACCATCATTATTATTATTATTATCTCAGCCCCTACCAATGACAGGATACCATTCAACCATCAGCAGTGATATCCTCAAACCTCAATATGTGGGTATTTGTTTATCTCTCTCTCTCTCTGTCTCTCTCTCTCTCTATGTATGTATATGTATATAAATATATATAAATTATTGTATAATTACAATTACCTGTAAAATATATATTACTATAATATATGTAATTGTAATTATACAATAATTGATATATATTTATATACCTCTCTCTCTCTCTATATATATATATATATATACACGCACAAATGTATGTACCCCAGACACATATGTATATACATACATATCTAATTATAGGATAACCAGTTTTAGAATACCAGTATCATGTTGCATGACTTTATATGCTTATATTTCCCACAGAGACTGAGTAGGTCCCTTAAGAAAGATAGCTAAATGACAGGTGCCATTAAAACCTTTCAGCTAAGTTGCAAAACTAAAAAAGTCATTCATCAGAACTACCAGGAGAAAAACTTAAAATTTTACATTGTAACACAATTTGGAGATCGTAAACTCACAAAATTCCTTAAATAGTCTGGGAAGAAAAAGGTAGAGAATAAGTATTTGGACTGCACAATTCCAAATATTTTGAAAAGTCTTGAACATAATAATAATAATGATGGCATTTGTTAAGTGCCTACTGTGTGCAAAGCACTGTTCTAAGCGCTGGGGGGATACAAGGTGATCAGGTTGTCCCATGTGGGGCTCACAATCTCAATCCCCATTTTACAGATGAGGTAACGGAGGCACAGAGAAGTGAAGTGACTTGCCCAAAGTCACCCAGCTGACAAGTGTCAGAGCCGGTATTTGAACCCATGACCTCGGACTCCAAAGCCTGTGCTCTTTCCGCTGAGCCATGCTTCTTCTCTAACATACCACTATATCTCACATTTTCACAACTTCTCCACGATTCTATAATCTGTATTAATATAAACAGGACTGTCACTTATACCAGACCAACAATTGTCAATCATATTTATTGAGTGCTTACTATGTGCAGAGCACTGTACTAAGCACTTGAGAGGGTACAATGTAACAATCTAACATACTTCACATATCAGACCAACAATTGTAAATCATATTTATTGAGTACTTTACTATGTACTAAGCACTAGGGAGGGCATGATATAACAATCTAACATACTTCACTTATATCAGACCAACAAATGTCAATCATATTTACTGAGTGCTTACTACGTGCAGGCCACTGTACTAAGCACTTGGGAGGGTACGATATAACAATCGAACATACTTCACTTATACCAGACCAACAATGGTCAATCATATTTATTGAGTGCTTACTATGTGCAGACCACTGTACTAAGCACTTGGGAGGGTACAAGATAACAATCTAACATACTTCACTTAAACCAGACCAACAAATGTCAATCATATTTATTGAGTGCTTACTACTTGCACAGCACTGTACTAAGCACTTGGGAGCGTACGCTATAACAATCTAACATACTTCACTTATACCAGACCAACAATTACTGAGTGCTTTACTATGTGCAGAGCACTGTACTAAGCACTTGGGAGGGTACTATATAACAATCTAACATACTTCACTTATACCAGACCAACAATTGTCAATCATATTTATTGAGTGCTTACTGCATGCAGACCACTGTACTAAGCACTTGGGAGGGTGCGATATAACAATCTAATGTACTTCACTTATACCAGACCAACAAATGTCAATCATATTTATTGAGTGCTTTTCTATGTGCCGAGTCACTGTACTAAGCACTTGGGAGGGTACTATATAACAATCTAACATACTTCACTTAGACCAACAGTTGTCAATCATATTTATTGAGTGATTACTACATGCAGAGCACCGTACGTACTAAGCACTTGGGAGGGTACGGTACAATAATAATAATAATAATGATGGCATTTATTGAGCGCTTACTATGTGCAAAGCACTGTTCTAAGCGCTGGGGAGGTTACAAGGTGATCAGGTTGTCCCACGGGGGACTCACAGTCTTAATCCTCATTTTCCAGATGAGATAACTGAGGCACAGAGAAGTTAAGTGACTTACCCAAAGTCACACAGCTGACAATTGGTGCAACAATCTAACATACTTCAATTATACCAGACCAACAATTATTGAGTGCTTTACTATGTGCATAGCACCGTACTAAGCACTTGGGAGGGTACGCTATAACAATCTAACATACTTCACTTATACCAGACCAACAATTGTCAATCATATTTATTAGGTGATTTACTATGTGCAGAGCACCGTACTAAGCACTTGGGAGGGTACGATATAACAATCTAACATACTGCACTTATACCAGACCAACAAATGTCAATCATATTTATTGAGTGCTTCCTACGTGCACAGCACTGTACTAAGCACTTGGGAGCATACGATATAACAATCTAACATACTTCACTTATACCAGACCAACAATTACTGAGTGCTTTACTATGTACAGAGCACTGTACTAAGCACTTGGGAGGGTACTATATAACAATCTAACATCACTTTTACCAGACCAACAATTGTCAATCATATTTATTGAGTACTTACTACATGCAGACCACTGTACTAAGCACTTGGGAGGGTACGATATAACAATCTAATGTACTTTACTTATACCAGACCAACAAATGTCAATCATATTTATTGAGTGCTGTACTATGTGCAGAGCCACTGTACTAAGCAATTGGGAGGGTACGATATAACAATCTAATGTACTTTACTTATACCAGACCAACAATTGTCAATCATATTATTGAGTGCTTTACTATGTGCAGAGCAACTGTACTAAGCACTTGGGAGGGTACGATATAAAAATCTAACATACTTCACTTATACCAGACCAACAACTGTCAATCATATTTATTGAGTGTTTTACTATGCGCAGAGCACTGTATTAAGCACTTGGGAGGGTACGCTATAACAATATAACATACTTCACTTATAGCAGACCAACAAATGTCAATCATATTTATTGAGTGCTTACTACGTGCAGACCACTGTACCAAGCACTTGGGAGGGTACGATATAACAATCTAACATACTTCACTTATACCAGACCGACAACTGTCAATCATATTTATTGAGTGCTTTACTATGTGCAGAGCACTGTACTAAGCACTTGGGAGGGTACGCTATAAAAATCCAACATACTTCACTTATACCAGACCAACAACTGTCAATCATATTTATTGAGTGTTTTACTATGTGCAGAGCACTGTATTAAGCACTTGGGAGGGTACGATACAACAATCTAACATACCTCACTTATACCAGACCAACAAATGTCAATCATATTTATTGAGTGCTTATTACGTGCAGAGCACTGTACTAAGCACTTGGGAGGGTACAATATAACAATCTAACATACTTCACTTATACCAGACCGACAAATGTCAATCATATTTATTGAGTGCTTACTACATGCAGAGCACCGAACTAAGCACTTGGGAGGGTACGATATAACAATCTAACATACTTCACTTATACCAGACCAACAAATGTCAATCATATTTATTGAGTGCTTACTACATGCAGAGCACTGAACTAAGCACTTGGAAGGGTACGATATAACAATCTAACATACTTCATTTATACCAGACCGACAAATATCAATCATATTTATTGAGTGCTTACTACGTGCACAGCACTGTACTAAGCACTTGGGAGGGTATGATATAACAATCAACATACTTCACTTAAAGCAGACCAACAATTGTCAATCATATTTCTTGAGTGCTTACTACATGCAGAGCACTGTACTAAGCACTTGGGAGGGTACGATATAACAATCTAACATACTTCACTTATATCAGACCAACAATTGTCAGTCATATCATCATCATCAATCGTATTTATTGAGCACTTACTGTGTGCAGAGCACTGTACTAAGCGCTTGGGAAGTACAAGTTGGCAACATATAGAGACAGTCCCTACCCAACAGTGGGCTCACAGTCTAAAAGGGGGAGACAGAGAACAAAACCAAACATACTAACAAAATATAATAAATAGAATAGATATGTACAAGTAAAATAAATAAATAAACAAATAGAGTAATAAATACGTACAAATATATATATACATATATACAGGTGCTGTGGGGAAGGGAAGGAGGTAAGATGGGGGGGATGGAGAAGGGGACGAGGGGGATAGAAAGGAAGGGGCTCAGTCTGGGAAGGCCTCCTGGAGGAGGTGAGCTCTCAGCAGGGCCTTGTAGGGAGGAAGAGAGCTAGCTTGGCGGAGGGGCAGAGGGAGGGCATTCCAGGCCCAGGGGATGACGTGGGCCGGGGGTCGATGGCGGGACAGGCGAGAACAAGGTACGGTGAGGAGATTAGCGGCAGAGGAGCGGAGGGTGCGGGCTGGGCTGTAGAAGGAGAGAAGGGAGGTGAGGTAGGAGGGGGCGAGGTGATGGACAGCCTTGAAGCCCAGGGTGAGGAGTTTCTGCCTGATGCGCAGATTGATTGGTAGCCACTGGAGATTTTTGAGGAGGGGAGTAATATGCCCCGAGCATTTCTGGACAAAGATAATCCGGGCAGCAGCATGAAGTATGGATTGAAGCGGGGAGAGACACGAGGATGGGAGATCAGAGAGAAGGCTGATGCAGTAGTCCGGATGGGATAGGATGAGAGCTTGAATGAGCAGGGTAGCGGTATGGATGGAGAGGAAAGGGCGGATCTTGGCAATGTTCGCGGAGCTGAGACCGGCAGGTTTTGGTGACGGCTTGGATGTGAGGGGTGAATGAGAGAGCGGAGTCGAGGATAACACCAAGGTTGCGGGCTTGTGAGATGGGAAGGATGGTAGTACCGTCAACAGAGATGGGAAAGTCAGGGAGAGGGCAAAGTTTGGGAGGGAAGACAAGGAGTTCAGTCTTCGACATGTTGAGCTTTAGATGGCGGGCAGACATCCAGATGGAGATGTCCAGAAGGCAGGAGCAGATGCGAGCCTGGAGAGAGGGGGAGAGAGCAGGGGCAGAGATGTAGATCTGGGTATCATCAGCATAGAGATGATAGTTGAAGCCGTGGGAGCGAATGAAGTCACCAAGGGAGTGCGTGTAGATCGAGAACAGAAGGGGACCAAGTACTGAACCTTGGGGAACCCCCACAGTAAGAGGATGGGAGGGGGAGAAGGAGCCTGCAAAAGAGACTGAGAATGAACGACCGGACAGATAAGAGGAGAACCAGGAGAGGACAGAGTCTGTGAAGCCAAGGTCAGATAGCGTGTTGAGGAGAAGGGGGTGGTCCACAGTGTCGAAGGCAGCTGAGAGGTCGAGGAGGATTAGGACAGAGTAGGAGCCATTGGATTTGGCAAGCAGGAGGTCATTGGTGACCTTTGAGAGGGCAGTTTCTGTGGAATGTAGGGGACGGAAGCCAGACTGGAGGGGGTCGAGGAGAGAGTTGTTGTTGAGGAATTCTAGGCAGCGTGTGTAGACACCTCGTTCAAGGAGTTTATGGAGTTTAGTCACATTTATGGAGTGTTTTACTATGTGCAGAGCACTGTATTAAGCACTTGGGAGGGTACGATATAACTATCTAACATACCTCACTTACACCAGACCAAGAAATGTCAATCATATTTATTGAGTGCTTACTACGTGCAGAGCACTGTACTAAGCACTTGGGAGGGTACGATATAACAATCTAACATACTTCACTTATACCAGATCAACAATTACTGAGTGCTTTACTATGTGCAGAGCACTGTACTAAGCACTTGGGAGGGTACGATATAACTATCTAACATACTTCACTTATATCTGACCAGCAATTGTCAATCAGATTTACTGAGTGTTTTACTATGTGCAGAGCACTGTACTAAGTACTTGGGAAGGTACGATACAACAATATAACAAACTTCACTCTGCTGCCTGGATCATTTTTCTCCAAAACATTCAGTCCAGGTTTCCCCACTTCTTAAGAAACTCCAGTGGTTGCCCTTCCATCTCCACATCAAACAGAAACTCCTTACCATCAATCCACCTAGCCCACTCACTCATTCACTCACTCACGCGGTCACTCACTCGCTACTCTCCAGCTACGAATGCAGCCTTCACACTTTGCTCTTCTAATAACAACCTACTCACTGTTACCTCAGTCTCATCTATCTTAACACTGACTTCTCTCCCATATTCTGCCTCTGCCCTGGAATACTCTCCTTCTTCATACCCGAAAGACAATTAATCTCCCCACCTTCGAAGCCTAACTGAAGGCACATCTCCTCCAAGAAGCCTTTCCTAAGCAGCTCCTCCAAGAAGCCTTCCCTGACTAAGCAGCCTTTTTCTTTTCTTCCACTCAATCAATTGCATTTATTGAGCACTTACTGTGTGCAGAACACTGGACTAAGCACTTGGGAAGTACAAGCTGGCAACATATAGAGACAGTCCCTACCCAACGGTGGGCTCACACCTTGTGCATCTACCTGACTGGTTCCTTTATTCATCCACCCTCCCAGCCCCACAGCACTTATGTACATATCCAGAATTTATTTATGTTAATATCTCTCTCCCCCTCTAGACTGTAAGCTCCTTGCGGGCAGGGAACTCTCCCAAGTGCTAAGTACGGTGCTCTGCACACGTAAGTACTCAATAAATACCACTGATTGATTAACAGACTGTAAACTCATATTGGACAGGGAATGTGTCTGCTAACTCTCCCAAGCAGTGTGGCTTAGTGGGAAGAGCACCGGTTTGGGAGTCAGAGGTCGTAGGTTCTAGTCCCGGCTCTGCCACTTGTCTGCTGTGTGACTTTGGGCGAGTCACTTGGCTTCTCTGGGCCTGTTACCTCATGTGTAAAGTGGGGATTAAGACTGTGAGCCCCACGTGGGACAACCTGCTTACCTTGTATCTACCCCAGCACTTAGAACAGTGTTTGGCACATAGTAAGCACTTAACAAATACCATAATAATAATAATTATTATTCTCTGTGCCTCAGTTTCCTCATCTGTAAAATGGGGATTAAGACTGTTTACTTGTTTTGTTTTGTTGTCTGTCTCCCCCTTCAAGACTGTGAGTCCGTTGTTGGGTAGGGACCGTCTCTATATGTTGCCGATTTGTACTTCACAAGCGCTTAGTACAGTGCCTTGTAACCGCCCCAGTGCTTAGAACAGTGCTTTGTACATAGTCAGCGCTTAATAAATGCCATTATTATTATTAATCAATCAATCAATCAATCAATCGTATTTATTGAGCGCTTACTATGTGCAGAGCACTGTACTAAGCGCTTGGGAAGTACTAATTGGCAACACATAGAGACAGTCCCTACCCAACAGTGGGCTCACAGTCTAAAAGGGGGAGACAGAGAACAGAACCAAACATACCAACAAAATAAAATAAATAGGATAGAAATGTACAAGTAAAATAAATAAATAAATAGAGTAATAAATATGTACAACCATATATACATATATACAGGTGCTGTGGGGAAGGGAAGGAGGTAAGATGGGGGGATGGAGAGGGGGACGAGGGGGAGAGGAAGGAAGGGGCTCAGTCTGGGAAGGCCTCCTGGAGGAGGTGAGCTCTCAGCAGGGCCTTGAAGGGAGGAAGAGAGCTAGCTTGGAGGAGGGGCAGAGGGAGGGCATTCCAGGCCCGGGGGATGACGTGGGCCGGGGGTCGACGGCGGGACAGGCAAGAACGAGGTACAGTGAGGAGATTAGCGGTGGAAGAGCGGAGGTTGCGGGCTGGGCAGTAGAAGGAGAGAAGGGAGGTGAGGTAGGAGGGGGCGAGGTGATGGACAGCCTTGAAGCCCAGGGTGAGGAGTTTCTGCCTGATGCGCAGATTGATTGGTAGCCACTGGAGATTTTTGAGGAGGGGAGTAATATGCCCCGAGCGTTTCTGGACAAAGATAATCCGGGCAGCAGCATGAAGTATGGATTGAAGTGGAGAGAGACACGAGGATGGGAGATCAGAGAGAAGGCTGGTACAGTAGTCCAGACGGGATAGGATGAGAGCTTGAATGAGCAGGGTAGCAGTTTGGATGGAGAGGAAAGGGCGGATCTTGGCAATGTTGCGGAGCTGAGACCGGCAGGTTTTGGTGACGGCTTGGATGTGAGGGGTGAATGAGAGAGCGGAGTCGAGGATGACACCAAGGTTGCGGGCTTGTGAGACGGGAAGGATGGTAGTGCCGTCAACAGAGATGGGAAAGTCAGGGAGAGGACAAGGTTTGGGAGGGAAGACAAGGAGCTCAGTCTTCGACATGTTGAGCTTTAGGTGGCGGGCGGACATCCAGATGGAGATGTCCTGAAGGCAGGAGGAGATGCGAGCCTGGAGGGAGGGGGAGAGAGCAGGGGCAGAGATGTAGATCTGGGTGTCATCAGCGTAGAGATGATAGTTGAAGCCGTGGGAGCGAATGAGGTCACCAAGGGAGTGAGTGTATATTGAGAACAGAAGGGGACCAAGCACTGAACCTTGGGGAACCCCCACAGTAAGAGGATGGGAGGGGGAGGAGGAGCCTGCAAAAGAGACTGAGAAAGAACGACCGGAGAGATAAGAGGAGAACCAGGAGAGGACAGAGTCTGTGAAGCCAAGGTCAGATAGCGTGTTGAGGAGAAGGGGGTGGTCCACAGTGTCAAAGGCAGCTGAGAGGTCGAGGAGGATTAGGACAGAATATGAGCCGTTGGATTTGGCAAGCAGGAGGTCATTGGTGACCTTTGAGAGGGCAGTTTCCGTGGAATGAAGGGGATGGAAGCCAGACTGGAGGGGGTCGAGGAGAGAGTTGTTGTTGAGGAATTCTAGGCAGCGCGTGTAGTCAACTCATTCAAGGAGTTTGGAAAGGAATGGTAGGAGGGATATGGGACGATAACTAGAATAATAATAATAATTATTATTATTATTAACACTATTGCTGTTTTGCTGGCTCTGCTTTTGCCACCTGCAGCGCTGATCCCCATCTGCCCTCTGGAATCCCCAAGGCTGCCAGAGTCAGGGACCGGCTATCTTCTCTCTCAGGCACTATACTACGAGCTAGTATAGATACAAAGTAAGTATAGATACAAGGTAACAAGGTTGGTCACAGTTCATCTATTTTTTTCTGATGGTATTGACGCCCATCTGCTTGTTTTGTTTTGTTGTCTGTCTCCCCCTTCTAGACTGTGAGCCCGTTGTTGGGAAGTGATTGTCTCTATCTGTTGCCGAATTGTACTTCCCAAGCGCTTAGCACAGTGCCCTGCACACAGTAAGCACTCAATAAATACGATTGAATGAATTAATTAATGATGTTTATATTTCTATAATTCTATTTATTCTGGTGGTATTGATGCCTGTCGACTTGTTTTGTTTTGTTGTCTGTCTCCCCCTTCTAGACTGTGAGCCCATTGCTGGTAAGGGATTGTCTCTATCTGTTGAACTGAACTTTCCAAGCGCTTAGTACAGTGCTCTACACACAGAGAGCGTGCAATAAATACGACTGACTAAATGAATTAATGAATGACTGTGAGCCCCACGTGGGACAACCTCATTACCTTGTATCTACCCCGGAGCTTAGAACAGTGCTTGGCGCAAAGTAAGCACTCAACAAATACCATAATTATTCCAGCACTCAGAACAGTGCTTTGCACATGGTAAGCGCTTACCAAATACCATCATCATCATCATCATCATAGTACTCTGCAAAAGTAAGCACTCACTAAATACCAGCAATGATGATTGGTGACTTCCTATTTAAATTACAATACAGAAGATACAACTCGATGATAAAATGTCATTTCAAGTCCTCCAAAATAATACGTCTTCCCTTTATCTATCTTTCCGATAAATATCATATAAATACAATTGATTGACTGATTTCATGAGTTGGTTCAAACACGGCCCTAGAGGTAAAAAAAAACAAACAAATTCTGTGACCTTTGACCCCTATAAATGTTATGGCTTTACCATCTTAGGTATCATTATCCTTGCTTGATTTTGTGCCACTTATTGCCCCATTATTCAGAGAGGTGCGTGCTTGTTATCTTAATTCCTTTAGAAATTGTTTAACTCCTTCGAGCTGGCTAATTCTAAGGAAATAAAATATGCACTCGACTCAACAGAGCACATACCAAATTGGTCACATTAATAGAGCAAGCAAGATAAAAATGCTTATCCATCTGTTGCATTTATTATCCACCCCTTTAATGAGGACAGGGACCCAGGAAACTATCGAGCCTGGTAGATTCCAGAGAAGGCAGAGGAGAGGAGTGTGCTAAATTCATGGGAAGAAGTCATCCTATATTAGCATGCTCCCTTCAAAATGTGAGATGTGAAGCGATGGAGTGAGAGTAGCCCTCTCTCATCTTTCAGATATGGAAATATATCTGAAATATATATATTTCAGATATGAAATATAGTGATATTTTCATATAAGAGGAAGAAGTGTGGCCTACGGGAAAGAGCATGGGCCTGGAAATCAGAAGACCCGAATCCTAAACCAGGCTTCGCCACTGATCTGCTGTATGATCTTAGCCAAGGTACTTAAAACTTTCCCTCAGTTTCCTCATCCGTACAATGGGGATTAAATCCTAGTACCTTCTACTTAGTCTGTAAACCCCATGTGGGACAGGGACTGTGTCCAGTCTGATTATTTTGTAGCTAGCTCTTCCAGTGCTTACTACAGTGCTTGGCACATACTAAGCACTTAACGAGTGTCATAACTATCATTAACTACTATGAGCAATTCAAGATCCAACAAGGAGGGAAAAAACACATAGTACATAGTACACATAGTAAGTGCACATAGTAAACGCTTATTAAATGCCATCAGTATTATTATTATTATTATTATTATTATTATTATTAGACTCAACAGCAGAAGCCAACGTGGAAGGAAGGAAGCCAGGTACTTAAAATATAAATATAATACAAGGGGCAGAACAGCTGAAAAACACACCAACTGATGTAAAAACTGGAGAAACTGGAGAAAATAAAGGTATTTATCTTAAGTACACTTATCATTAGTAACACATTTTCAGCAGGAATTTTACACGTGCATTAAATGCAATATTTCAATGCCCACATTTCAATGGGCCATTTAAGACCAAGGTAGGGCTGGATTAATGGAGGAATTTTAGGGGCCATCATCCAGGAACTCAGGCTAAGGAGTCTCTTAGAAATAAACCCATAATGATATACATTAAGGTATATACAAAGAATGTATGGTAATAATAATAATAATAATAATGATGGCATTTGTTAAGCGCTTACTATGTGCAAAGCACTGTTCTAAGGGCTGGGGGGATGCAAGGTGATCACGTTGCCCCACGTGGGGCTCACAGTCTTCATCCCCATTTTACAGATGAGGTAACTGAGGCTCAGAGAAGTTAAGTGACTTCCCCTAGGTCACACAGCAGACATGTGGTGGATCTGGGATTAGAACCCATGACCGCTGACTCCCAAGCCCGTGCTCTGAGTGTATATGACATCTTATTTAAGTTAAAATACAGGATATTTTTAATAGTATATTCTACATGTTTTAAGACAAAGGTAGCTACGAAATGGGTTTATGTTAAATAAAATTAATACTATATTCTACATGTTTTAAGACAAATGTAGCTACAAAATGGGTTTATGTTAAATAAAATACAAGTTTGATAGCATTACAATTTAACTTAAACTTTAGTACTCATGTGTTACATAATTAAATACTCATTTGTTTAGTTCACAGTGTGCCATACATCACACTCTATAACTTCTCTGGGAATGCCATGGAAAATTTGATTTATTTTATATAGAAAAGTCAATTTCTACATAAAGTCCCTTAAATCCAACTTTTCAATTCCATAAATTCCCAAGCACGATTTAAAGTGAACCCTAATGAAATTTTGTTTATGGAAATTTTTTACTAGCTCTGCAAGTTCCATTATTATTAACCGTAATTTAGCTGTTGATTGTGACTCCAGTTTGTCTTTCACAACATTCACTCATCTCTAAATGTATGCTGATTACTTTGGGAAAATTCAACGGGTTCAAAACTAACTTGGCTCTTTTTTTTCCTTTCAAAATGCTGGCGAAAGTCTAAACACCATGCCAACCTCGTTCACTTCAAGTTTATCCTTTCCTGCCTTAACTCAGCCCTCTCTTCTGCCAGACAAAACTATTTCTCCTCCCTTATTGCCACCCATGCCCATCACCCCCGCCAGCTCTTCCGTACATTCAACTCCCTTCTCAGGCCCCCGGTTCCTCCCCCTCCTCCTTCCCTCACCCCCAACGATCTGGCCTCCTACTTCATTAACAAAATTAAATCCATCAGGTCCGACCTCCCCAAAGTCTCTTCCCCCCTTTCTCCAACCCCCCGGCTCTCAACACTCTCTGCTACTCTCCCATCCTTCCCAGCGGTATCCTCAGAGGAACTCTCCTCCCTCCTCTCAAGTGCTACTCCGGCCACCTGTGCTTCTGACCCCATTCCCTCTCATCTTATGAAATCTCTCGCTCCATCCCTTCTCCCCTCCTTAACTTCCATCTTCAACCGCTCACTCTCCACTGGTTCCTTCCCCTCTGCCTTCAAACATGCCCATGTCTCTCCCATCCTAAAACAACCCTCTCTTGACCCCACCTCACCTTCTAGTTATCGTCCCATATCCCTCCTACCATTCCTTTCCAAACTCCTTGAACGAGTTGTCTACACGCGCTGCCTAGAATTCCTCAACAACAACTCTCTCCTCGACCCCCTCCAGTCTGGCTTCCGTCCCCTTCATTCCACGGAAACTGCGCTCTCAAAGGTCACCAATGACCTCCTGCTTGCCAAATCCAACGGCTCATACTCTGTCCTAATCCTCCTCGACCTCTCAGCTGCCTTTGACACTGTGGACCACCCCCTTCTCCTCAACACGTTATCTGACCTTGGCTTCACAGACTCTGTCCTCTCCTGGTTCTCCTCTTATCTCTCCGGTCGTTCTTTCTCAGTCTCTTTTGCAGGCTCCTCCTCCCCCTCCCATCCTCTTACTGTGGGGGTTCCCCAAGGTTCAGTGCTTGGTCCCCTTCTGTTCTCAATATACACTCACTCCCTTGGTGACCTCATTCGCTCCCATGGCTTCAACTATCATCTCTACGCTGATGACACCCAGATTTACATCTCTGCCCCTGCTCTCTCCCCCTCCCTCCAGGCTCGCATCTCCTCCTGCCTTCAGGACATCTCCATCTGGATGTCCGCCCGCCACCTAAAGCTCAACATGTCGAAGACTGAGCTCCTTGTCTTCCCTCCCAAACCTTGTCCTCTCCCTGACTTTCCCATCTCTGTTGACGGCACTACCATCCTTCCCGTCTCACAAGCCCGCAACCTTGGTGTCATCCTCGACTCCGCTCTCTCATTCACCCCTCACATCCAAGCCATCACCAAAACCTGCCGGTCTCAGCTCCGCAACATTGCCAAGATCCGCCCTTTCCTCTCCATCCAAACCGCTACCCTGCTAATTCAAGCTCTCATCCTATCCCGTCTGGACTACTGCACTAGCCTTCTCTCTGATCTCCCATCCTCGTGTCTCTCTCCACTTCAATCCATACTTCATGCTGCTGCCCGGATTATCTTTGTCCAGAAACGCTCTGGACATATTACTCCCCTCCTCAAAAACCTCCAATGGCTACCGATCAATCTGCGCATCAGGCAGAAACTCCTCACCCTGGGCTTCAAGGCTGTCCATCACCTCGCCCCCTCCTACCTCACCTCCCTTCTCTCATTCTACTGCCCAGCCCGCACCCTCCGCTCCTCCACCACTAATCTCCTCACTGTACCTCGCTCTCGGCTGTCCCGCCATCGACCCCCGGCCCACGTCATCCCCCGGGCCTGGAATGCCCTCCTTCTGCCCATCCGCCAAGCTAGCTCTCTTCCTCCCTTCAAGGCCCTGCTGAGAGCTCACCTCCTCCAGGAGGCCTTCCCAGACTGAGCCCCTTCTTTCCTGTCCCCCTCGTCCCCCTCTCCATCCCCCCATCTTACCTCCTTCCCTTCCCCAAAGCACCTGTATATATGTATATATGGTTGTACATATTTATTACTCTATTTATTTATTTATTTATTTATTTTACTTGTACATTTCTAGCCTACTTATTTTATCTTGTTGGTATGTTTGGTTCTGTTCTCTGTCTCCCCCTTTTAGACTGTGAGCCCACTGTTGGGCAGGGACTGTCTGTATGTGATGCCAATTTGTACTTCCCAAGCGCTTAGTACAGTGCTCTGCACATAGTAAGCGCTCAATAAATACGATTGATTGATTGATTGATTGATTAAGAAATGTTAGGTCGGCCTCCATCTGTAGGCATCCTAATAGAAATGATATTTATGGAGCCAAAGGCACCGTCCAACGCTTAGAACAGTGCTTGGCACATAGTAAGCACTTAACAAATACCATCATTATTATTACTAATCTCTTGGGAAAGTACAACACAGCACGAGACCCAATTCTTGCCCAAAAGGAGATTACAGTTTTAAAAGGGAGACAGACATCAAAAATAGGAATACAGTACACTCAGAATAAGTTGAATGTTCAATTGAAATCATATGTGCACAGATGAAAAGAGTGTGTATATATAGATATGTAAGAGCTGACTGTTGGGTTGATATGATTCACGGTGCGAATAATTAATTAAGGCTCCTAGGAAGCAGAATGGCCCAGTGGATAGAGCACAACACTGGGAGTGAGAAGGACCTGGGTTCCAATCCTGCCCTCCACCACTTGTCTACTGTGTGACCTTGAACATGTCACTTCATGTCTCTGGGCCTCAGTTACCTCATCTGTAAAATGGGGTTGAAGACTGTGAGCCCAATGTGGGACAGGGACTATGTCCAGCCCAACCTGTACTTCCCAAGCCCTTAGTACAGCGCTCTGCACACAGTAAGTGCTCAATAAATACGACTGAATGAATCAATGAATTACCTTATATAATAATAATAATAATGTTGGTATTTGTTAAGCGCTTACTATGTGCCAAGCACTGTTCTAAGCACTAGGGCAGATGCAAGACAATTAGCTTGTCCCATATCTATTACAGCTCTTAATAATAACAATGGCATTTGTTAAGTGCTTACTATGTGCAAAGCACTGTTCTAAGTGCTGAGGATCAGGTCGTCTCACGGGGAGCTCACAGTCTTCATCGCCATTTTACAGATGAGGAAACTGAGGCCCACAGAAGTGAAGTGACTTGCCCAAAGTCACCCAGCTGACAAGTGGCAGAGCCAGGATTTGAGCCCATGACCTTTGACTCTTAGTATAGTGCTTGGCATATAGTAAGCACTTAAATAGCACAATTTATTATTATTATTATTATTATTATTATTATTTATTAGCAGTGGGACTTACAGGGTTTTATGAATCAGGGAAGGGGTCTGTTCTGGCTGATTTGGGGAGGAATAGAGCTCTATGAATAAGGGGACAGAGGCAGGGAGACAGAAACAGGTCATGGCAGGGCCAGAACGGTGACTGGGACCTGAGGAAAAGCGGGTCAGAAGACCGGAAAAGTAAGATGCAGACAGCTGGAGGAGAACCTCAAAACCCTACAGTATGAACTTTTTATTTGAGGGAGAGAGAGATGAGCAACCACTCAAAAAGCAGCATGACTTCATGGTTAGAGCTTAGAACTGTGCTTTGCACATAGTAAGCGCTTAACACAGGTCATCATTATTAGTATTATTATTCTTAGAGCACAGGCCTGGGACTCAGAGGCATCTGGGTTCTAATCCCAGCTCTGCCACTTGTCTGCTGTGTGACCTTGGGCAAGCCTCAGTTACCTCACCTGTAAAATGGGGATAAAGAGTGTGAGCCCCATGTGGGACCTGTTTACTTGTGTCTATCTACCCCAGAGCTAAGAACAGTGCTTGCCATGCAGTAAATGCTTAACAAGTACCATAATTATAATAGCAATTATCATTATTATTATTATTACCGCACAGGCCTGGAAATCAGAAGGACCTGGGACACGATCTATGCCCAACCCGAATAACTTTTGTCTACCCAAGCGCTTAGTAGAATGCCAGGCACATAGTAAGTGCTTAACAAAGGCATTAAAATAATTAAAAAAAAAAAAACAAACCCTGCCATCCCTGCCATTTCTCCTCTGAACGTTTCCCCACTTTCAAGGCCCTTCTGAAATCACATCTCCGTGAGGTTTTCCTCACTTCCCCTCTATGGGAATAATTGATAATAATTAGGGAGGACATCATCCATGTCCCACATGGGGCTCACAGACTTAGTGCTTTCACAGAGTAAGCACTTAATAAATGCCATCATTATTATTATTATTATTATTATTATTATTATTATTATTATTATTATTTCAGAGATGAGGTAACTGAGACACAGGAAGTTAAGTGACTTGCCCAAGGTCACACAGAAGAATTTGTCTTCTCTGTGAGACAAGGCCTCTCCCCACCCCACCCCCGGACTGTGAGCTCACCGTGGGCAGGGTTTGTCTCTTTATTGCTGTATTGTACTTCCCCAAGCGCTTAGTACAGTGCTCTGCACACAGTAAGTGCTAACTAAATACGATTGAACGAGTGAGTGACTGAAAAGTGTCCGAGCCAAGACTAGAACCCAGGTCCTTCAAACTCTCAGAACTGTGCTTCATGCTGCTCCTATGAGCAATCTTTTTTTTTTGTATTTTAAAGCAGGCCAGTGCAGGTCAAAGAGGAAAGCAGAAAACAAAGGACCATGGAGTTATTAGGAACTAACTGTAGGGCAAAGAGAGAAAAACAGATGTAGGTATAAAAATCAAAAGAAAATGCTTTAAATGCAGTCCTAAGGAAAGTTACTGGGAAACAAACATCTCTGAATAGCAACAGACTGAGGTAAAAAGAAATTGATTCTTTAAAATGGAGGGAAAAAAATTGAATTCACCTAGCCTGGAGCCAATCTTCTAGCTATACCTCACTCTTGTCTCTCCCACTTCATTCAGACTGTTCCCCTGGTTTGAAGCCCCCTCCCTTCTAACAGCGGACAGGCCGCTGCTCTGTCCCCATTCAGATCAAGCGTGGCTCAGTGTAAAGAGCCCAGGCTTGGGTGTCAGAGGTCATGAGATACCCATGCCCATCACCCCCGCCAGCTCTTCCGTACACTCAACTCCCTTCTCAGGCCCCCGGTTCCTCCCCCTCCTCCTTCCCTCACCCCCAACGATCTGGCCTCCTACTTCATTAACAAAATTAAATCCATCAGGTCCGACCTCCCCAAAGTCTCTTCCCCCCTTTCTCCATCCCCCCGGCTCTCAACACTCTCTGCTACTCTCCCATCCTTCCCAGCAGTATCCTCAGAGGAGCTCTCCTCCCTTCTCTCAAGTGCTACTCCGGCCACCTGTGCTTCTGACCCCATTCCCTCTCATCTCATGAAATCTCTCGTTCCATCCCTTCTCCCCTGCTTAACTTCCACCTTCAACCGCTCACTCTCCACTGGTTCCTTCCCCTCTGCCTTCAAACATGCCCATGTCTCTCCCATCCTAAAAAAACCCTCTCTTGACCCCACCTCACCTTCTAGTTATCGCCCCATATCCCTCCTACTATTCCTTTCCAAACTCCTTGAACGAGTTGTCTACACTCGCTGCCAAGAATTCCTCAACAACAACTCTCTCCTCGACCCCCTCCAGTCTGGCTTCCGTCCCCTACATTCCACGGAAACTGCCCTCTCAAAGGTCACCAATGACCTCCTGCTTGCCAAATCCAACGGCTCCTACTCTGTCCTAATCCTCTTCGACCTCTCAGCTGCCTTTGACACTGTGGACCACCCCCTTCTTCTCAACACGCTATCTGACCTTGGCTTCACAGACTCCGTCCTCTCCTGGTTCTCCTCTTATCTCTCCAGTCGTTCTTTCTCGGTCTCTTTTGCAGGCTCCTCCTCCCCCTCCCATCCTCTTACTGTGGGGGTTCCCCAAGGTTCAGTGCTTGGTCCCCTTCTGTTCTCGATCTACACGCACTCCCTTGGTGACCTCATTTGCTCCCACGGCTTCAACTATCATCTTTACGCTGATGACACCCAGATCTACATCTCTGCCCCTGCTCTCTCCCCCTCTCTCCAGGCTCGCATCTCCTCCTGCCTTCAGGACATCTCCATTTGGATGTCTGCCCGCCACCTAAAGCTCAACATGTCGAAGACTGAACTCCTTGCCTTCCCTCCCAAACCTTGCCCTCTCCCTGACTTTCCCATCTCTGTTGATGGCACTACCATCCTTCCCGTCTCACAAGCCTGCAACCTTGGTGTCATCCTCGACTCCGCTCTCTCATTCACCCCTCACATCCAAGCCGTCACCAAAACCTGCCGGTCTCAGCTCCACAGCATTGCCAAGATCCACCCTTTCTTCTCCATCCATACTGCTACCCTGGTCATTCAAGCTCTCATCCTATCCCGTCTGGACTACTGCATCAGCCTTCTCTCTGATCTCCCATCCTCGTGTCTCTCTCCACTTCAATCCATACTTCATGCTGCTGCCCGGATTATCTTTGTCCAGAAACACTCGGGGCATATTACTTCCCTCCTCAAAAATCTCCAGTGGCTACCAATCAATCTGCGCATCAGGCAGAATCTCCTCACCCTGGGCTTCAAGGCTGTCCATCACCTCACCCCCTCCTACCTCACCTCCCTTCTCTCCTTCTACAGCCCAGGCCGCACCCTCCGCTCCTCCCCCACTAATCTCCTCACCGTACCTCACTCTCACCTGTCCCGCCATCGACCCCCGGCCCACGTCATCCCCCGGGCCTGGAATGCCTTCCCTCTGCCCCTCTGCCAAGCTAGCTCTCTTCCTCCCTTCAAGGCCCTGCTGAGAGCTCACCTCCTCCAGGAGGCCTTCCCAGACTGAGCCCCTTCCTTCCTCTCCCCCTCGTCCCTCTCTCCATCCCCCCATCTTACCTCTTTCCCTTCCCCACAGCACCTGTATATATGTATATATATATTTGTACATATTTATTACTCTATTCATTTATTTATTTATTTTATTTGTACATATCTATTCTATTTATTTTATTTTGTTAGTATGTTTGGTTTTGTTCTCTGTCTCCCCCTTTTAGACTGTGAGCCCACTGTTGGGTAGGGACTGTCTCTATATGTTGCCAATTTGTACTTCCCAAGCGCTTAGTACAGTGCTCTGCACATAGTAAGCACTCAATAAATACGATTGATGATGATGATGATGATGATGGGTTCTAATCCAGACTCCGCCACTCGTCAGCTGTGTGATTTTGGGCAAGACACTTCATTCATTCATTCATTCAATCGTATTTATTGAGCGCTTACTGTGTGCAGAGCACTGTACTAAGGGCTTGGGAAATACAAGTTGGCAACATCCAGAGACGGTCCCTACCCAACAGCGGGCTCACAGTCTAGAAGGGGAAGACAGGCAACAAAACAAAACATATTGACGAAATAAAATGAATAGAATAAATATGTACAAATAAAATAAATAAATAGAGTAATACATACGTACAAACATATATACATATATACAGGTGCTCTGGGGAGGGGAAGGAGGTAAGGCGGGGGGATGGGGAGGGGGAGAGGAAGAAGGGGGCTCACACTTCACTTCTCTGCCTCAGTTCCCTTATCTGTAAAATGGGGACTAAGACTGTGAGCCCCACATGGGACAACGTGATCACTTTGTATCCTCCCCAGCACTTAGAACAGTGCTTTGCACATAGTAAGTGCTTAACAGATACCGTCATCAGCATTATTATTATTATTATCCCTCTTAAAATCCCTCCTAGGACAACGAGCCCTTCCTGATTAATTTCTCAGCTCCTGGAACTATAACACTAAAAACTGTGGTATTTGTTAAGCGCTTACTATGTGCCAGGCACTGAATTAAGCACTGGAGTAGATACAAGATAATGAGGTTGGGCAAAGTCTCTGTCCCACGTGGGGGACAGAGGTAACTGAGGTAACTGAGGCCTCGAGAAGTAAAGTGACTTGCCCAAGGTCAAACAGCAGACACGTGGTAGGGCTGGGATTAGAACTCACATCCTCTTACTCCCAGGGCAGTGCTCTTTCCACGAGGTCATTTTACTTCACCCACCTCTAGGACTTACAAATTAATTTATACCCTTCTTACATTCATAATAATAATAATAATGATGATGATGGCATTTACTAAGCGCTTACTATGTGCAAAGCACTCTTCTAAGCACTGGGGAGGTTACAAGGTGATCAGGTGGTCCCACGGGGGGCTCACGGTCTTCATCCCCATTTTCCAGACGAGCTAACTGAGGCCCAGAGAAGTGAAGTGACTTGCCCAAAGTCACCCAGCTGACAAGTGGCAGAGTGGGGATTCAAACCCATGACCTCTGACTCCGAAGCCTGGGCTCTTGCCATTGAGCCACGCTGCTTCTCTAGATTCACTCGATTCATTTGGGAAATGTTGTGGGTAAATTTGTCTCCCTTGCTAGAGTACAACCTTTTTGTGAGCAGGGACCCTCTCTCTTCATTATTCCATACAGTGGGCGATCAATTCATTCATTCGTTCAATCGCATTTATTGAGCGCTTATTGTATGCAGAGCACTGAACATCGTGCTTGGGAAGTACAGTGCAGCAAAAAATAGAGACAATCACTGCCCACGATGGGCTCAAATTCTAGAACGGGGGAGACAGACATCAAAACAAGTAAACAGACATCAGTAGCACCTTTATAAATAAATAGAATTATAGGTACGTACACGTCATTCATAAAAATAAATAGAATTAAAATTATAAATATGTACATCTATACGCAAGTGCTGTGAAGAGGGGGGAGAGCAAAGGGGGTGGGTCGGGACAATGGGGGGGGCAGAGGAAAAGTGGGGCTTAGTTTGGGAATAAAACCTACTACTGCTAACCGATACTCACAAAATCCAGATACAGAGCAGCGCCTGGACAGAAAATTCTTTTCCAGGCATAGTTACTATGTGCATATATCTTTCTTTCAGATTCAAAGATGATACTAATTACTATAATGTACTTGTGTGCTGCTAAAACAGATGCACGTGGCCCATGCACCGTTTTTGTCTTTCCATCAGTGACACAACTTTCCTGAAGACTTTTCTCCTAGACAGCCACCCCAGGTATATAAAGAATCTGCAGTCGTTTTCCACCTACCATGGAAAGATCTGGGAGAATTTTGGATGTCGAGTGATGAGAAGCATTCCTGAACTGTCTAAAGACAGTTCTCATGGCAACTTTAATGTCCTAGGCCAAACAGGACTTATCCTGGGGAACTATGTCTAACTTTTCTCAATAATAATTAATAACTACTGCATTTGTTAAGCACTTACTAGGTGCCAGGCACCATACTAAGCTCTGGGGTGGACACGAGCAAATCAGGCTGGACGCAGTCCCTGTCCCACAAAGGGCTCACAGTCTTCATCCCCATTTTACAGTTGATGAGGTAACTGAGGCACAGAGAAGTAAAGTGGCATGCTGTCCCGAGGTGACCCTTGGGTACCGGCCATCTCAAGGTCAAAAGCTATCTCGTGACCACCTGAGCCAGCAGGCAGAACTCGGAAGTGAGGGTGGGATACCGCCCACACGACCAAATCTGTTAGATTGACAGCCCAAACTGGGAATACAGAAGGTGTCCCTCGCCCCCGTGCCAATCAAATTAGGTATGGAGGAGGGGGGGAGGGCAGAGATTGGATAGACTGAGGCCTGAAGCTGGAATGGCCTAGGGGCACAGGCAATAAATACCTGTCGCCTCTGACCTTCGGGGTCAGAACACCAGGACACACAGCAGCAGGAACAGCCGCTGCAGCAGCAGCAGCCCACGTGTCTCTCCCTGCCCAGAAGGCCAGATGCCCGCTCTACAACCAGAACCAACACACAAGGCAAGGGCCGCGGAATGGGTGAGTGTCTCATGGGTGGGACCCAGGTATCCCGATGCTGATGGGAATTATGAGTGGATTCCTCCCATGTAGGGAGGGCACATTGTGAGAGCTAGCCGCCCACCACGTGCGTGGGTAATGTAATGAATTCTTCCCATGTGGGAAAGTAAGTGGATTCTTCCCGAGAGGGAAGTGCACATGGGTGAGAGTTAACCAACTCACCTACGCGCAATTAACGGATGATTGTGTTCCTCCCGTGTAGGGAAGCTCTAATATTGCTAATTGATTATATTCCTCCCAAAAGGGAAGCTCAATCCATTGCGCCTAAACAATTACATAAATTCAATTCACCTCGCGGAATAAATTTTATATAAAACTTAGGCTTTCCATCCCCGGAAAGAGATGAGGCGTCTCTCTCGCCTCGCCGATCACTGAACGAACCCGTCCCCAGACGACGGGTGACATAAATGGTGACGAGGGTGGGATCGGCTATAGGCGACAGAGAGCCAAGAGGGCTTTTTGAATTCCTCTCTCATCAGGGATGGAAAACCCCAAGATGGGACAGCCGCTGGGTGGAGAAGCACTGGGAGGACCCGACCAATTTGGTGAGGGAATTTTGTGATTGGCGGGAGGCTACCCAAATCAGGAAAAGGAAAGGAAAGACCGCCCTCCCCGGCCTCCTAGCAACAGCGCTGCAGGCCGCCGTCCAGGACCGCCGGCGGCCCTAGAGGCAAAACTAAAGGAAAGTGAGACGAAATGCCTCTTACTGCAGACAGCGGCCGAGGTAAAAATGCAGCAGGCTTTTAGAGCAGAAATTGGCACCCCGGGTGGCTAAGGAGTTAGAAGCACAGAGGAAACTTCCGTAATTGAGCAGGAGATCAAGCAGGTCATGTACTCGGAGCTGGGAGGGAAGAATCCCTCTGGGGAGGAGAAGCGGGGTCCCGATCCTCTACCACAACTGGAACCAGCCTCTTCCCCTTGGGATTGGGAGGTGCCTCCGCAGAACCCTGAGGGGCAGCCCAAGCCCCTCTATCCTATTATCAAGGAAAAGCGGAATCCTGAGGGAAAGGTCACCACCCAAACTACTCACTTCACAGCCGCTGAACTCAGGCAGCTCTCTAAGGACTTTTCCCAGGACCCCGGGGAGCCGGTGATAGGCTGGTTGGCCAGGGTGTGGAAGGGAGCGGCAGCCCAGCTGGACCTCAGCCCAAATGAAAGCATTCGCCTCGATTTGGGCCCAGGGGTGGATGTGACCCACACTCACACTCAAGGTAGTACCCTCTGGACCCTCGCGGTACACTGGGCTCGGACAGTCCCTCGGAGTTAACAGGGAAGGGCCGGCACCCTCCGCTGGACCGACCCAGCTACATTAGCGTGGCTCAATGGAAATATCCCGGGCTTTGGAGTCAGAGGTCATGGGTTCGAATCCCAACTCCACCACAAGTCTGCTGTGTGACCTTGGGCAAGTCATTTAACTTCTCTGAGCCTGTTACCCCATCTGTAAAAATAGGGATTAAGACTGTGAGCCCCACTTGGGACAACTTGATCACATTGTATCCCCCCCAGCGCTTAGAACAGTGCTTTGCACATAGTAAGCGCTTAACAAATGCTCTTACGAGAAGCAGTGTGGCTCGGTGGAAAGAGCATGGGTTTCGAAGTCAAAGGTCAGGGGTTCAAATCTCAGCTCCGCCAACTGTCAGCTGTGTGACTTTGGGCAAGTCACTTAACTTCTCTGTGCCTCAGTTATCTCATCTGTAAAATGGGGCTTAAGACTGTGAGCCCCGCGAGGGACAACCTGATCACCTTGTAAACTCCCCAGCGCTTAGAACAGTGCTTTGCACATAGTAAGCACTTAATAAATGCTATTATTATTATTATTGTTATTATTATTATTATTATTATTATTATTATTATTATTATTATACCAGCATCTCCTGGTGCTTGGAATTGAACAACTCCTGGATGAGAGGAAGAAAACTCAGGAACCAAGCCCCTGGTCCCTCCCCGCCCAAGAGGGCCTACTTCGTGCAATAGTAATGGGTGCACCCCCAGGGCCGGAGCGCGGGCTGGCCCACCATTTGAGGGATAGGGCCACTGGGGTACAAACCTGGAGCACTTTGGCCAACGTGGTCAACAGTGACTGGTCCCTATTCCAGTCCCCTAAGATGCCGATTACCCAGCGTGTAGCAGCCATGATTAGGAAAGGCCTGGGGTTCAGGAGGGCAAAGCCGGTTCCAACGAATAGTAAAAGGGATACCCACCGACCCCCACAGCGGGTCGGCTCAGGAAGGTTGGGCCCAGGAGAACGGGTGATCATATGGAGGGAGTTAAGGGAGCGGGGATTTCCTAAGGACGAGCTGGATGGGCTGCCCACACGTATCCTGAAGCTGCTCACTCAGGAAGGTAGCCCAACGGCCCCAACCACCACGGAGCGAGGAAATTAGAAGGGGGATCCGCCGGGCCCGGCCGTTGGACGGCGGCCGCGGCCCTCTCGCAACCCGGGTGCCCCCCCCCCCCCCCCCGCCATATGACCGTCCCAGTAAATGATCGTCGGAAAGTCTTACCGGTAGACACCAGGGCCCGGGTATCTATGATGAGGAAGGATGCTTGGCAAGGAGGCCAACCATCAATTACAGGAAACAGTTCCATAATTGGGGTTACTGGGAAACGGGGGACCCTTCCCGTCACCCGAGCTCCCAGCTACTCAAGAAATTTGCAAGCTAAAGCATGGGGGTAGGACTTAACTACTTTGCCTTCAGGGCGAGAGCTATCAGATGGGAGATCAAAAGGGAATTCCTTTGAGGGAAGGCACCTCCCTCTAACAAAGGGTTGCCTCCCTCCTAGTGAATGGCTGCCTTTCTCAGTCTAAGGCACTTCCCCATAGAAACTACAATGGCGGTCATTAGGAATGAATTGGGAGTGAACTTGCCACTGTTCTCCCAGCCTAGGAACAACTGGAGGGGTGGTGATTTAATCGTTATATCAGAAATGCCATTGCCTTAAATTTCTCTAACTTAGTAAACGGTAAAAGCAGATCAAATACAAAAGTCATCTTGATATATTTGAAATGATAAATGAATCTGACTGGGCATACCTGTGCAGCTAATCCCAATGAGGGCTGCCCACTAACTTTGGTAGAGGCTTGGAGATCCTCCAAGACCTAGACCCTTCTCTTTGGCAGACATCACGCCTGGGAGAGGGGGAATGACGACACATCACTCTGTGAAACTGCTTGGCCTGCTCGTCGCTTAACGTGTTAAATATTAGAACACGCAAAGTCCAGATTTAATTGCTGCATATTACCAATTATATGTATTAGAACTGGGGTTTGTTCGTCTTTGCTTGTTAAATTGGTTCAGATGGCCTTTAATATAAAATCTCCATTTTTGAGGGTTGACAATGCAAGTTCTGCATGCTGTCTCTGCTATAGCCTAGCTAATGGGCAAAAAGCAGCTGTATGTTATTCGGTATCATACATATGTACAGATCTGGATGTCTACTTTGTTTTTGCGATTGTTTCCTTTCAAGGGACTGAAAAGGTTTAGTCATCATATCCCAAGGATTTGGAAAGCAACAGAAGAATAATTGGAAAATTTGTTAAAATTGTTAGTAGTTTTTAAGAATGAGTGAAGAATAATTGTTTAATGTTATTAGGAAAAAGCTATTATTTCAAACTTTATCAATCATATCTGGCTATATGATGCTCCTGGGTACTTCTCTGCCTCACAATTCTATGGGCAGGATTGCCTGACTTCCAGACAGGCCCAGCAAAGGAATCATCACTGAACTGCCTCCCAGACAGCCTGTCTTCAGTCTTAGCCATGGTGTGACATCATCAGGGAAGGGAACCTATTTCTACCAGGCGACCTGTTCCTGTTTCAACATGACCGGTGCTTCTCGCCCCCTCACTCCAGTGACTCTGAACAATTGGACACGATGATCTCTGGCAGTGGACCATGCAGCTAATGAAGAGTCCCCACCACCAGAGGAGTTTTGTACTGGTTCTATGGACTCTTTAGACTTGAGGAGGGAAGCTCACTATTCCAGGGGTTGCTGCTACTTTTGCTTCTGGCAGTGGGCTTAGTGGGAGGATGTTCGTTACTAAGTTGCTGTTGCTTGGCCCTTTTCACACAGGTGCGACAAACACACAGTCGCCCCCAGCTCTTGCCTCTGTGCGCTATCTTAAGACCGTTGTGCTGGTAAGGGAAGGGATTGCTATCTGTTCCAGTGTTACACTGCTCTATCTGTGGATAGCAGCCACTTCAACCATCCCTGGCCCCTTTCCTCAGTGCAGTGCCTCAAAACCATGGTGGGCCACCGACCACCTTCCATACCTCCATACCTCCTACTCGCACGCCTTGAGGGCGGGGCGCCACCTTCTGTTGCCCCTGGCCATGGGATAGGAAATGTCCTCTGCCCCAACCCATGGATCTGCTTTTCTGGTTCCCGTGGCAAGCCAGGGAGGTTAACAGCCCATGCGGTCAGGGGAGGGACAGCGCCGGAAGGCACGGCTTCCAGTGCAACCCCACCACTATGTGACCTGGAGGGGATGCAGGAAGAGGTGGGGTCAGGTGGGCACGGATGGCGAGGGCCAAGGGGTGGTATGTCCTGAGGTGACCCTTGGGTACTGGCCATCTCAAGGTCAAAAGCTATCTTGTGACCACCTGAGCCAGCAGGCGGAACTCGGAAGTGAGGGTGGGAGACCGCCCCCACGACCAAATCTGCTAGATTGACAGCCCAAGCTGGGAATACAGAAGGTGTCCCTTGCCCCCGTGCCAATCAAATTAGGTATGGAGGAGGGGGGGGAGGGCAGAGATTGGATAGACTGAGGCCTGAAGCTGGAATGGCCTAAGGGCACAGGCAATAAATACCTGTCGCCTCTGACCTTCGGGGTCAGAACACCAGGACACACAGCAGCAGGAGCAGCCGCTGCAGCAGCAGCAGCAGCAGCAGCCCACGTGTCTCTCCCTGCCCAGAAGGCCAGATGCCCGCTCTACAACCAGAACCAACACACTGAGGCAAGGGCCACGGGATGGGTGAGTGTCTCGTGTTTGGGACCCAGGTATCCCACTGCCGATGGGAATTATGAGTGGATTCCTCCCATGTAGGGAGAGCACATTGTGAGAGCTAGCCACCCACCACATGTGCGGGTACTGTAATCAATCAATCAATCAATCGTATTTATTGAGCGCTTACTATGTGCAGAGCACTGTACTAAGCGCTTGGGAAGTACAAATTGGCATCACATAGAGACAGTCCCTATGGGAAAGTAAGTGGATTCTTCCCGAGAGGGAAGTGCACATGGTTGAGAGTTAGCCAACTCACCCACGCGCGATTAACGGATGATTGTGTTCCTCCTGTGTAGGGAAGCGCTAATATTGCTAATTGATTATATTCCTCCCAAAAGGGAAGCTCAATCCATTGCGCCTAAACAATTACATAAATTCAATTCACCTCGCGGAATAAATTTCATATAAAACTTGGGCTTTCCGTCCCCGGCCTCTCTCTCTCTTGCCTCGCCGATCACTGAACGAACCCGTCCCCGGACGATGGGTGACAGGGGCTCAGTGGAAAGAGCCCGGGCTCGGGAGTCAGAGGTCATGGGCTCGAATCCCGGCTCTGCCACATGTCTGCTGTGTGACCTTGGGCAAGTCACTTCGCTTCTCTGAGCCTCAGTTCCCTCATCTGGAAAATGGGGATGAAGCCCGTGAGAGCCATGTGGGACAACCTGATTACCTACTTATAATAATAATAATAATAATAATAATGGCATTTATTAAGCACTTACTATGTGCAAAGCACTGTTCAAAGCACTGGGGAGTTTACAAGGTGATCAGGTTGTCCCCCGTGGGGCTCACAGTCTTCATCCCCATTTTTCCAATGAGGGACCTGAGGCCCAGAGAAGTGAAGTAACTTGCCCAAGGTCACACAGCTGATAAATGGCAGAGTTGGGATTTGAACCCATGACCTCTGACTCCAAAGCCCGGGCTCTTTCCACTGAGCCATGCTGCTTCTCTACTTATATACCCCCCCGCTCTTAGAACAGTGCTTGGCACGTTGGAAGTGCCTACCAAATGGTATTTATTATTATTATTATTATTATTATTATTATTATTACTGTGGGCCCCATGTGGGATGTAGATTATGTCCAACCTGACTATCTTGTAACTAGCCCAGTGATCAGTTCAGTGCCCTGAACTGTGCCCTAACATCTAATAAATACCCCCGCAAAAAGTCAATAATGGGCCCCAGAATTTGAGATAAAATACCTGTTCTCACTTGCACATAGTAAGCGCTTAACAAATATCATCATTATTATATGTATATATGTATATGTTTGTACATATTTATTCCTCTATTTATGTATTTTGCTGGTACATATTTATTCGATTTTTTTATTCATTCATTCATTCAATCATATTTATTGAGCGCTTACTGTGTGCAGAGCCCTGTACTAAGCGCTTGGGAAGTCCAAGTTGGCAACAGATAGAGACGGTCCCTACCCAACAGCTGGCTCACGGTCTAGAAGGGGGAGACAGACCACAAAACAAAACATATTAACAAAATAAAATAAATAGAATAAATACGTACAAATAAAATACATAAATAAAGTAATAAATACGTGATTGCCCAAAGTCACCCAGCTGACAAGCGGTGGAGTTGGGATTAGAACCCACGACCTCGGACTCCCAAGCCCAGGCTCTTTCTACTGACCCCGCTGCTTCTCATGATAGAATAATAGTGATGGCATTTATTAAGCACTTACTATGTGCCAAGCCCCATTCTAAGCCCTGGGGAGGCTACAAGGTGATCCAGTTGTCCCACGGGGGGCTCCCAGTCTTCATCCCCATTTTCCAGATGAGGGAACTGAGGCCCGGAGAAGTGAAGTGACTGGCCCAAAGTCACCCAGCTGACAATTGCTGGAGGCAGGATTAGAACCCACGACCTCTGACTCCCAAGCCCAGACTCTTTCCTCTGAGCCACGCTGCTACTCTGTGCCTCAGTTTCTTCATCTTGAAAATGGGGATGAAGACTGAGCCCTCCCGTGGGACAACTGGATCACGTGGTAACCTCCCCAGCTCTTAGAACAGTGCTTTGCATATAGTAAGCACTTAATAAATGCCATCATTATCATTCTTATTACTTACCATCTCTGTGCCTCAGTTACCTCATTTGGAAAATGGGGATGAAGACTGTGAGCCCCCCGTGGGACAACTTGATCATCTGGTAACCTCCCCAGCGCTTAAACAGTGCTTTGCACATAGTAAGCGCTTAACAAATGCCATTATTATCATTATTATTATTATTATTATTACCTCATCTGTAAAATGGGGATGAAGACTGTGAGCCCCCCGGGGGACAACCTTCATCACCTTGTAACCTCCCCAGCGCTTAGAACAGTGCTTTGCACATAATAATAATAATAATAGTGGCATTTAATAAGTGCTTACTATGTGCAAAGCACTGTTCTAAGCGCTGGGTAGTAAGCGCTTAACAAATGCCATTATTATTATATTACCTCATCTGTAAAATGGGGATGAAGACTGTGAACCCCCCCGTGGGACAACCTGATCACCTTGTAACCTCCCCAGCGCTTAGTACAGTGCTTGGCACATAGTAAGCGCCTAACAAATGCCATTATTATTATTAGTAGTAGTATTACCTCATCTGTAAAATGGGGATGAAGACTGTGAGCCCTCCCGTGGGACAACCTGATCACCTTGTAATCTCCCCAGTGCTTAGAAAAGTGCTTGGCACATAATAATAATGGCATTTATTAAGCGCTTTCTATGTGCAAAGCACTGTTCTAAGCACTGGTTAGTAAGCGCTTAAGAAATGCCATCATTATTATTACCTCATCTGTAAAATGGGGATTAAGACTGAGCCCCCCGTGGGACAACCTGATCACCTTGTAACCTCCCCAGCGCTTAGAACAGTGCTTGGCACATAGTAAGCGCTTAACAAATACCATTATTATTATTATTATTATTATTATTACCTCATCTGTAAAATGGGGATGAAGACCGTGAGCCCCCCGTGGGACAACCTTGATCACCTAGTAACCTCCCCAGCGCTTAGAACAGTGCTTTGCACATAGTAAGCGCTTAACAAATGCCATCCAAAAAAAAAGGGGCAGAGGGAGGATTTGAACCCATAACCTCTGACTCTCAAGCCAGGGCTCTTTCCACTGAACCACGCGGCTAGCACTGCCTCCTTTGGCTAGCCCAGCCCATGTGAGCCCGTTGTTGGGTAGGGACTGTCTCTCTATGTTGCCACCTTATAGTTCCCAAGCGCTTAGTACAGTACCCTGCACACAGTAAGCGCTCAATAAATACGATTGAATGAATGAATGTTTTGTTTGTTGTCTGTCCCCCCCTTCTAGACTGTGAGCCCGGTGTTGGGTAGGGACCGTCTCTAGATGTTGCCAACTTGGACTTCTCAAGCGCTTAGTATAGCGCTCTGCACACTGGAAGCGCTCAATAAATACGATTGAACAAATGAATGTTTTGTTTTGTGGTGTGTCTCTCCCTTCTAGACAGTGAGCCCGGTGTTGGGTAGGGACTGTCTCTAGATGTTGCCAACTTATACTTCCCAAGCGCTTAGTACAGTGCTCTGCACTCAGTAAGCGCTCAATAAATACGATTGACTGAATGAATGTTTTGCTTTGTTGTCTGTCTGTCCCCCGCCCCCCTACCCCATTCTAGACTGTGAGCCCGGTGTTGGGTAGGGACCATCTCTCTATGTTGCCAACTTGGAATTCCCAAGCGCTTAGTACAGTCTCTGCACATAGGAAGCCCTCAATAAAAATGACTGAATGAATGAATGAATACTTCCCAGGCGCTTAGTACAGTGCTCCGCACACAGTAAGCGCTCAATAAATACGATTGAATGAATCAATGTTTTGTTTTGTTTTGTTATCCGTCTCCCCCTTCTAGACTGTGACGCCGGTATTGGGTAGGGACCGTCTCTATCTGTTGCCAACTTGGACTTCCCAAGTGCTTAGTACAGTCTCTGCACACAATAAGCGCTCAGTAAATACGATTGAATGAATGTTCTGTTGTGTGTCTCTCCCCTCTAGACTGTGAGCCTGCTGTTGGGTAGGGACCGTCTCTAGATGTTGCCAACTTGGACTTCCCAAGCGCTTAGTACAGTCTCTGCACACAGTAAGCGCTCAATAAATACGATGGAAGGAATGAATGAAAGGAAGCGCTCAGTAAATATGATGGAATGAATGAATGTTTTGTTTTGTTGTCTGTCCCCCCCCCTTCTAGACTGTGCTCTGCACACAGTAAGGCCTCAATAAATACAACTGATTGATTGATTGATAAGAAGAGAGCCAGGGGAGGACAGAGTCGGTGAAGCCGAGGTTGGATAGTGTTTCCAGGAGAAGGGGGTGGTGGTCCACAGGGTCGAAGGCAGCTGAGAAGTCGAGGATGAGTAGAGGCCATTAATAAATACTATTACTAGTATTACAACATGACGTGGCCCAGAGGGTACAGCTCGGGCCTGGGAGTCTGAACGAGCTGGGTTCTCCGCCACTTGCCTGCTGTGTGACTTCAGGCAAGTCACTTGACTACTCTGGACCTCAGTTACCTCATCTGTGAAAATAGAGATTAAGACTGTGAGCCCTATGTGGGATAAGATCTGTGTCCAGCCCAATTAGCCCCCTCCTTCCTCTCCCCCTCCTCCCCCCCATCCCTCCCACCTTACCTCCTTCCCCTCCCCACAGCACCTGTATATATGTATATATGTTTGTACGGATTTATTACTCTATTTATTTATTTATTTTATTTGTACATATTTATACTATTTATTTCATTTTGTTAATATGTTTTGTTTTGTTCCCTGTCACCCCCTTCTAGACTGTGAGCCCACTGTTGGGTAGGGCCCGTCTCTATATGTTGCCAACTTGTACTTCCCAAGCGCTTAGTACAGTGCTCTGCACACAGTAAGCACTCAATAAATACGATTGAATGAATAAATACTTCCCAGGTGCTTAGTACAGTGCTGTGCACACTGGAAGCGCTCAATAAATACTATTGAAGGAATGAATGAAAGGAAGCGCTCAATCAATCGTATTTACAGAGAACAAAACCAAACATACTAACAAAATAAAATAAATAGAATAGATATGTACAAGTAACATAAATAAATAAATAAATAAATAAATAGAGTAATAAATATGTACAAACATATATACATATATACAGGTGCTATGGGGAAGGGAAGGGGGTAAGATGGGGGATGGAGAGGGGGACGAGGAGGGGGGAGAGGAAGGAAGGGGCTCAGTCTGGGACGACCTCCTGGAGGAGGTGAGCTCTCAGTAGGGCCTTGAAGGGAGGAAGAGAGCTAGCCTGGCGGATGGGCAGAGGGAGGGCATTCCAGGCCCGGGGGTCGATGGCGGGACAGGCGAGAACGAGGTACGGTGAGGAGATTAGCGGCAGAGGAGCGGAGGGTGCGAGCTGGGCTGTAGAAGGAGAGAAGGGAGGTGAGGTAGGAGGGGGCGAGGGGATGGACAGCCTTGAAGCCCAGGGTGAGGCGTTTCTGCCTGATGCGTAGATTGATTGGTAGCCACTGGAGGTTTCTGGGGAGGGGAGTAACATGCCCAGAGCGTTTCTGGACAAAGACAATCCGGGCAGCAGCATGAAGTATGGATTGAAGTGGGGAGAGACACGAGGATGGGAGATCAGAGAGAAGGCTGATGCAGTAGTCCAGACGGGACAGGATGAGAGCTTGAACGAGCAGGGTAGCGGTATGGATGGAGAGGAAAGGGCGGATCTTGGCAATGTTTTGTTTTGTTCTCTGTCTCTCACTTCTAGACGGTGAGCCCGTTGTTGGGTAGGGACCGTCTCTATATTTTGCCAACTTATACTTCCCAGGAGCTTAGGACAGTGCTCTGCACACTGGAAGCGCTCAATAAGTACGATCGAAGGAATGAATGAATTCTCTCGCCCCGCCCCCCAGTGGGCGGAGCCTCCGCCGCGAGGCACGGGGACAGGCACTTCACTTCTCTGGGCCTCAGTGACCTCATCTGGAAAATGGAGAATAAGACTGGGAGCCCCACGCGGGACAACCTGATCACCTTGTATCCTCCCCAGCGCCTAGAACAGTGCTTTGCACATAGTAAGTGCTTCAGAATGCCATTATTATTATTATTATTATTATTATTATTATTATTATTACCTCATCTGTAAAATGGGGATTAACACTGAGCCCCATGTGGGAGACTGTGAGCCCACTGTTGGGTAGGGACCGTCTCTATCTGTTGCTGACTTGTAATAATAATAATAATAATAATAATGGCATTTATTAAGCAGTTACTATGTACAAAGCACTGTTCTAAACCCTGGGGGGATACAGGGTGATCATGTTGTCCCACGTGGGGCTCACAGTCTTAATCCCCATTTTACAGATGAGGTAATAATAATAATAATAGTGGCATTTGTTAATCGCTTACTATGTGCAAAGCACTGTTCTAGGCGCTGGGGGGGAATACAAGGTGATCAAGTTGTCACACGTGGGGCTCCCAGTTTTATTCCCCATTTTCCAGATGAGGTCACTGAGGCCCAGAGAAGTGAAGTGACTCGCCCAAAGTCACACAGCTGACAAGTGGCGGAGTCGGAAATTGAACCCACGACCTCGGACTCCAAAGCGCACGCTCTTTCCACTGAGCCACGCAGCTTCTCTATACTTCTTGTACTTCCCAAGCGCTCAGTCCAGTGCTCTGCACACAGTAAGCGCTCAATAAATACGATTGAATGTATGAATGAATGAGGAGGGAGGAGGGAGGTGAGGGGGAGGAGGAGCGAGGGTAGGGGGGAGGGGAGGAGGGGGAAGGAGCCCACTGTTGGGTAGGGACCGTCTCTATATGTGGCCAACTTGCTTAGTACTGCGCTCTGCACACAGTAAGCGCTCAATAAATACGATTGAATGAATGAAAAGAGAGGAGTGAAGGAGGAAGAAGAAGGGGAGGAGGGGGAAGAGGAGGAGGGAGGTTAGGGGGAGGAAGGGGAAAGGGAGGAGGAGGGGAGGAGGGGGAAGGAGAGCAGGAGGAGGGAGGGGAGGAGGGGGAAGGAGAGGAAGGGGAAGGGGAGGAGGGGAGGAGAGGGAAGGAGAGGAGGAGGAGGGAGGTAGGAGGGGGAGGACTGAAGGAGGAGGAAGAAGGGGAGGAGGGGGAAGAGGCGGAGGAGGAGTAGGGAGGGGAGCAGGAAGAGGAGTGGAGGAGGGGGAAGGAGAGCAGGAGGAGGAGGTGAGCCCACGGTTGGGTAGGGACCGTCTCTATACGTTGCCAACTTGGACTTCCCAGGCGCTTAGTCCAGTGCTCTGCACACAGTAAGCGCTCAATAAATACGATTGAAGAAGGAAGGGGAGGAAGGGGAAGGAGGAGGCAGGTGAGGGGGAGGAGGGGGAAGGGGATGAGGAGGAGGGAGGAGGGGGAGGAGGGGGAAGGGGATGAGGAGGAGGGAGGAGGGGGAGGAGGGAGGTGAGGCGGGAGGAAGGAGGTGAGGAGGGAGGGGAGGGGGAAGGGGAGGAGGAGGAGGAGGAGGAGCGGCGAATCCCCCGCCTCCGCCGCCGCATTGAGCCGGGCCGCCCCACGGGGCAGGACAGAGCCCGCGGGGCGCTCAGTCATTCAGTCCTTCATTCAGGCGGATGGATTGAGCGCTTCCTGTGGGCACAGCACTGCACTAAGCGCTGGCTGGGGAAGTACGAGTCGGAAACCTAGACAGACAGACAGACAGACGGTCCCTACCCCCCGGTGCCCGCGGCCCAGGGCGGGCGGCAGGTAAAGGAGCGGCGGACCCCCGGGGGCTGGGGGCCGGGAGGGCCGGGCCGGGGCGGGGTGGGGGCTGCAGCCCCATGGGGCACAGGGCGGGGAAGAATAATTTATAATAATAATAATGATAATGATAATGGCATCTATTGAGCGCTTACTACGGGCCAAGCACGGTGCTAAGCGCTGGGGAGGCTCCTAATGGTAATAATGATGACATTTATTAAGCGCTTACTACGTGCCAAGCACTGTTCTCAGGTGAGCATATTGTCCCACGTGGGGCTCAGTCATTCGTTCATTCATTCGTATTTATTGGGCGCTTCCTGTGTGCAGAGCACTGTACTAAGCGCTTGGGAAGTCCAAGTTGGCAACATCGAGAGACGGTCCCTACCCAACCGTGGGCTCACAGTCTAGAAAGGGGAGACGGACAACAAAACAAAACATATTAACAAAATAAAATCAATAGAGTAAATATGCACAAATAAAATGAAAAAACAGTCTTCCTCCCCATTTTCCAGATGAGGGAACTGAGGCACAGAGAATTGAAGTAATAATCATAATAAGACCAATAATAACGATGGCATTTATTAAGTGCTGACTATGTGCAAAGCACTGTTCTAAGCGCTGGGGAGGTTACAAGGGGGCTCACAGTCTTAATCCCCATTTTACAGATGAGGTAACTGAGGCACAGAGAAGTGATGTGGCTTGCCCAAAGTCACCCAGCTGGCAATTGGTGGAGCCGGGATTTGAACCCCTGACCTCCGACTCCAAAGCCCGAGCTCTTTCTGCCGAGCCACGCTGCATCCCAGCCCTTAGTACAGTGCTTGACAAGTAGACAGTGCTGAACAATTACAATTAAAAATGATAATAATAATAACGATGGTATTTGTTAAGCGCTTACTATGTGCAAAGCACCGTTCTAAGCGCTGGGGAGGTTACAAGGTGATCAGATTGGCCCACGGGGGGCGCTCACTATTTTCATCCCCATTTTACAAATGAGGTAACTGAGGCCCAGAGAATAATCGTCATCATAATAATGGCGTTTATTAAGCGCTTACTATGTGCAAAGCACCGTTCTAAGCGCCTGGGGAGGTTACAAGGGTGATCAGGTTGGCCCAAGGGGAGACTCACACTTTTCATCCCCATTTTACAGTTGAGGGAACTGAGGCCCAGAGAAGTGAAGTGGCTGGCCCAAAGTCACCCAGCTGACAGGTGGCGGAGCCGGGATTTGAACCCCTGACCTCTGCCTCCAAAGCCCGGGCTCTTTCCACCGAGCCACGCTGCATCCCAGCGTGCCTGACAAGTAGTAAGTGCTGAACAATTACAGTTAAAAATAATGATGATGATGATAATAAGGTGACTGCTTAGCTCTCTTCCCCCTCTTACTTCCTCTCTTCTTTCTCTGGCTCCTTTGTCTTCGCACTTCCATCCCCTCCGTCACTCTTCGGTGCTAAATCCAGGAGCCATCATCCCTGCCATGGCCAGCTGGTTCACGATGGGAGTTTCTGACTTGGCCTGATCCTTTCATTTTGAGCAATATCAAGAACTCGCATTTCCACACTTGAAGCTAGAATGGCCTCGCTCTGGGCTGGTCGCACCACCGTCACATGGGGCCAGACAAGGCAGACCTCAGAAGGAGCGGGGCCTAGTGGAAAAAAACACAAGCTTGGGGGTCAGAGGACCTGGGTTCTAATCCCACTCCTCCCGCTGTTTGCCGTGCGCCCTTGGTCAAGTCACTTCACGGCTCTGGGCCTCGGTACCTTCGACTGTAAAATGGGGACTCGATCCCTGTTCTCCCTCCAATTTAAGACCTATGTCTTGGAACAGTGCTTGACACATAGTAAGTAGGCACTCAACAAGTACCACAAAACAGACAAACTAGAGGTTCAGCAGCAGCCTGGCTCAAATGACTCTTCCTGACCGAGGCTGCCGTCGTTTATTTTACTTGTACATATTTACTATTAAGAGAATTAAGAGATTCTTAATTAAGAGATTCCTAATTCTCTTAATTTACATTAAGAGATTCTTAATTCTCTTAATTTACATTAAGAGAAGCAGCGTGGCTCAGTGGAAAGAGCCCGGGCTTTGGAGTCGGAGGTCATGGGTTCAAATTCTGGCTCTGCCAATTGTCAGCTGGGTGACTTTGGGCAAGTCACTTCATTTCTCTGGGCCTCAGTGACCTCATCTGGAAAATGGGGATGAAGACTGGGAGCCCCCCATGGGGCAACCTGATCACCTTGTAACCTCCCCAGCGCTTAGAACGGTGCTTTGCACATAGTAAGCTCTTAATAAATGTCATTATTATTATCATTGTTATTCTATTTATTTTGTTAACGATGTGCATATAACTTTCATTCTATTTGTTCTGACGACTTCGACACCTGTCTCCGTGCTTTGTTTTGTTGTCTGTCTCCCCCTCTTCTAGGCTGTGAGCCCGTTGCTGGGTCGGTACCGTCTCTCTATGTTGCCGACTTGTATTTCCCAAGCGCTTAGTACAGTGTTCTGCACACAGTAAGCGCTCAATAAATATGAATGAATGAATCACCAAGCGAAAGCAGGGTCAGTTGGGGAGGCAGTAGCAGTGTTGACTCATTCATTCATTCAGTCGTATTTCTTGAGCGCTTACTGTGTGCAGAGCACTGTACTAAGCGCTTGGGAAGTACAAGTCGGCGACATAGAGAGACAGTCCCTACCCAACAACGGGCTCACCGTCTAGAGGGGAGTGGCAGATAGCCATGGCAGACAAGTTTCCCCCCAAAGGGGTAGGGTTTTCAAACCATTCAAATCCCTTGCCGTTTCCCTTATCTGTAATTTATTTTAATGTCTGTCTTCCCCTCTAAGCTGGAAGCTCCTTGTGAGCAGGTATCATGTGTAACCCCTCTGTCATATCGCATACTCCCAAGTGCAGCGTGGAATAATAATAATAATAATAATGGTGGCACTTGTTAAGTGCTAACTATGTGCAAAGCGCTGTTCTAAGCGCCGGAGGGATACAAGGTACTCAAGTTGTCCCACATAATAATAATAAAAATAATAATAATGATGACATTTATTAAGCACTTACTTTGTGCACAGCACTGTTCTAAGCACCGAGGGATACAAGGTAATCAGGTTGTCCCACGTAATAATAATAATAATAATAATGATGGAATTTATTAAGCGCTTACTATGTGCACAGCACTGTTCTAAGCACTGGGGGATACAAGATAATCAGGTTGTCCCACATAATAATAATAATAATAATAGTGATGGAATTTATTAAGTGCTTACTATGTGCACAGCACTGTTCTAAGTGCCGGGGGGATACAAGGTAATCGGGTTGTCCCACATAATAATAATAATAATAATAATAATGATGATGGCATTTATTAAGTACTTACTATGTGCAAAGCACTGTTGTAAGCGCTGGGGGGATACAAGGTAATCAGGTTGTCCAACATAATAATAATAATAATAATAAGAAGAAGAAGAAGAAGAAGAAGAAGAAGAAGAAGAATGATGGCATTTATTAAGCGCTTACTATGTACAAAGCACTGTTCTAAGCGCCGGGCGGGGGGGATATGAGGTAATCAGGTTGTCCCACAGGATAATAATAATAATAATAATAATAATAACGATGGCATTTATTAAGTGCTTACTATGTGCAAAGCACTGTTCTAAGCGCTGGGGGGATACAAGGTAATCAGGTTGTCCAACATAATAATAATAATAATAATAATAATAATTATGGCATTTATTAAGCGCTTACTATGTACAAAGCACTGCTGTAAGCGCCGGGGGGATACAAGGTAATCAGGTTGTCCCACATAATAATAATAATAATGATGACATCTATTAAGGGCTTACTATGTGCAAAGCACTGTTCTAAGCGCTGGGGGGATACAAGGTAATCAGGTTGTCCCATATAATAATAATAATAATAATGGCATCGATTAAGCACTTACTATGTGCAAAGCACTGTTCTAAGTGCTGGGGGGATACAAGGTAATCAGGTTGTCCCACATAATAATAATAATAATAATAATGGCATTTATTAAGTGCTTGCTATGTGCAAAGCACTGTTCTAAGAGCTGGGGAGGTTACAAGGTGATCGGGTTGTCCCACATGGGGCTCACAGTCCTAATCCCCATTTTCCAGATGAGGTAACGGAGGCCCAGAGAAGTTAAGTGACTTGCCCCAAGCCACCCAGCTGACAAATGGCGGAGCTGGGATTAGAACCCATAACCTCTGATTATCAAGCCTGGGCTCTTTCCACTGAGCTACGAGTGGATACAGGGCCTGGATCTCAGAATAATAATAATAATAATAATAATAATAATAATAATAATAGCATTTATTAAGCGCTTACTATGTGCAAAGCACTGTTCTAAGTGCTGGGGAGGTTACAAGGTGATCAGGTTGGCCCACGTGGGGCTCACAGTCTTCCTCCCCATTTTACAGATGAGGTAACTGAGGCCCAGAGAAGTGAAGTGACTTGCCCAAGGTCACCCAGCTGACAATTGACAGAGCTGGGATTTGAACCCATGACCTCTGACTCCAAAGTCCGGGCTCTTTCCACTGAGCCACGCTGAAGGACCTGGGTTCTCATCCCAGCTCTGCCACTTGTCTGTTGTGTGTCCTTGGGCAAGTCGCTTCACTTCTCTGTACCTCAGTTACCTCATCTGGAAAATGGAGATGAAGACTGTGAGCCCAATGTGGGACAGGGACTGTGTCCACCCTAACTTGCTTGTATCTAATGATGTGCTAGATGCCCATCTGGCTTTACTTCTATTTATTCTAATTACTTGACACCTGTCCACATATTTTGTTTTGTTGTCTGTCTCCCTCTTTAGACTGTGAGTCCATTGTTGGGTAGGGACCGTCTCTATATGTTGCCAACTTGGACTTCCCAAGTGCTTATTACAGTGCTCTGCACACAGTAAGCGCTCAATAAATATGATTGAATGAATGAATAAATCTACCCCAGTGCTTAGAACAGTGCTTGACACATAGGAAGTGCTTAACAAATACCATCATTATTGTTACCCTCGAGGCTGTAAGTTCACTGTGGACAGGTAATGTGCCTGTTTATTGTTGTAGTGTACTCTCAGGTGCTTAGTACAATCCTGTACACCCAGTAAGCCTCAGTACATACAATTGACTGACTGACTATTATTCCCTGGCCATCCTTTTAATCCTCTTTTTCCTCCTTGCTCCCTTTCCTTATCTCCCTTATTTTTTTTCTATGCCCTACTCTTCCTCCTGTCTTTTTCACAGGTGATTTATCATCACCTTACTCCAAAGCCTCCACATTTTTTTGTGCATATTTTTTTTTTACACTAGAACTGGATACCCATTGGGAAGTGTTTATATTCTAAACAAGAACCGTGCTTTGCACATAGGAAACGCTTAATAAATGCCATTAAAAAAAAGAATTTTATGTAAGACATTTAATGCCATCTTAGCATGTGAAAATGTTTATTTTACAAAATAAAGTCTTGTTTTGTGTGCTCACACTAAAAGTACTGCATTTATTTGACCATCGTGGTCTTCTTTCCCTACATCTCACAGGTAGTACTGTATTTAGTAGCAGCGTGGCTCAGTGGAAAGAGCCCGGGCTTTGGAGTCCGAGGTCATGGGTTCCAATTCCGACTCCGCCAATTGTCAGCTGTGTGACTTTGGGCAAGTCACTTCACCTCTCTGTGCCTCAGTTCCCTTCTCTGTAAAATGGGGATTAAGACTGTGAGCCCCACGTGGGACAACCTGATAATGCTTAGTACAGTGCTTTGCATATAGTAAGCGCTTAATAAATGCCATCATCATCATTATTGTTATTGTATTTACTGCCACATAGTAAGTGCTTAACAAATGCCATAATTATTAATTACTCTGAAGAATACTAGATATCATCTAGTCATCTAAAGAATATTTGAAATTTATTTTTCTTAATGTCTGTCTCCGCCTCTATCTGTAACCTCACTGTGAGCAGAGAATGTGCTTTCCAACCCTGGTCTGTTGTACTCTCCCAAATACTTAGTACAGTACTCTGCACACAGTAAGTGCTCAATAAATGCCACTGATTGATAAATACTTTAATAAATACTTTCAAGTGCTTAGTACAGTGCTCCACACACAGTAAGCACTCAATAAATACGATCGAATGAATGAATCTGGCTCAATACGCTACTTGAAGACAAAGCATTTAGGTTTAGATGATGTAAAGAGTGTTTTTCTAAGCTTTCCTTGGAGAATATAGTGGTGTAGAATGCATGTTGGTCATTTTTTAAAAAAATATTTACTCAACTTTTTGCAGTGCTATGGTTGCAAGCTTATCCAGGGGAAATTCAGAAATATTACCTTAATGGCACTTTGCTTCAGCTAACTGAAACATGATTTGATTCAGACTAGAGCGGAAAGAAACTATCTTCATTCTCTGCTTGTTCAAAATATCTGATTTCCCTTCCCATAATATACATAATATGAGGTGATATGAGGTGATGGAAATATAGTTCATTTTCCCTAATTATCAGCCCCGCTTAATCTATCAACATCCTGCACACTAATTGGTACACATGTTGATGGGTAATTATCAAGTAGTGAATGATTGACCAGATATTCCAGTTTAGGGAAGGATGAAGGTGCAAAGTATTTTGGCAGTTTAACCAACGAGATGCATTTGTTTAACTATTGGTGGTTTTCTCTGAAGAAGATATTTCATTCAATCGTATTTATTGAGCGTTTACCGTGTGCAGATGCTAAGATTATACATTATAATTATAACACTACATAATTATATTAATAATTACATTACATAATTATAACATTACATTCTAACACTATACATTACTAAGATAATAGTATTCTAGACTGTGAGCCCACTGTTGGGCAGGGACCGTCTCTATAGGTTACCAACTTGGACTTCCCAAGCACTTAGTACAGTGCTCTGCACACAGTAAGCGCTCAATAAATATGATTGAAAGAATAATGTAATTTTGATGTTGACTACAAACTTCTGACAGAGTCAAGCTCTTCATCCGCATTCATTTTTGTAAACAGATTTGATACTATCGGCCAGGATCCATGCAGTAAGTGATTGGGAGAGTACAGTAATAATAATGATAATAATAATAATGGCATTTATTAAGCGCTTACTCTGTGCAAAGCACTGTTCTAAGCACTGGTGAGGTTACAAGGAGATCAGGTTGTCCCAGCGGGGGCTCACAGTCTTCATCCCCATTTTCCAGATGAGGGAACTGAGGCCCAGTGAAGTGACTTGCCCAAAGTCACCCAGCTGACAAGTGGCGGAGCCGGGATTTGAACCCAAGACCTCTGTCTCCAAAGCCCGGGCTCTTTCCACTGAGCCACGCTGCTTCTTGGTAGACATGATCCCAAACACTTAATACAGTGCTCTCTATACAGTAAGCACTTGTTAAATACCGTTGATTGATGAATTGCTTGATAGTGACTTATTTTTGTGGGGATCAAAATCAAGTCCTAAAATATCGGGAGTTTTTTAGGAGAAAAATCCCCACATGACTATTCACATACTTGAGGGAATATGGGATTTTAATGGATTTCTTAATATAGCCATTCTTCAAGTTATTATCCATGCTACATGTTGTAAGGATATCTTTTGCCCAGTTTGTATTTCTCATATTGATTTTCATTCGACGTTTCGTAGTGTGGAAGTAGATTTACAGTGTTTGGACCGATTCTGACTGCAAGACACAACCCAAGGTTGCAATCTATCTTGGACAATTCCATAATAAATAGGAGTTGATTTTATATACATTTACCCTTATTTTCAGTTCCCTTATCATTGTCTTTTCTATTATTTGCTAGAGTAGTGAAGTGTAGTAACTTCACTGCTCTACTAATGAACCTTTACTAATGAAACTTTACTAGGTTTTATCAGTGGTCATCAATGATAATAATAATAATGATAATAATTGTGGTATGTGTTAAGTGCTTACTATGTGCCAGACACTGTACTAAGCCCTGGAGTGGGGGGGATACAAGCAAATTGGGTTGGGCACAGTCCCTGTCCCACATCAGGCTCATAGTCTTCACCCCCATTTTACAGATGAGGTAACTGAGGCACAAAGAAGTGAAGTGACTTGCTCAAGGTCACATAGCAGACAAGGTCTGGAGCTGGGATTAGAACCCACATCCTTCTTATTCCTGGGCCCGTGTTCAGTCCAGTAGACTATGTTACTTGTCTCACACAACAACACTGATGTTGTTGTCCCATAGTTGTTGTTGTTGTTGTTGTTATTATTATTATTATTATTATATTTAAGCGCTTCCTAGGTGCCAGGCACTGTACTAAGCACTGTTAGGTAATCTTACATGTATGATAAAGCATCTTGAATATTGCCACCTCCAATATTGATTACCAAGCTTATGTAGAAATCGACTTTCAACTGGCTGCTATTGGCTATAAGACACTGAAAAGTGCTGTACGTCTTCTGACGTTGGACGGCTGTGTCCTAGACTTATTTCTTTTGGCTTTCACACTCAGGAAGGCGTCGGATTCGTCGGTCACACTCAGTCAGAGAGAGTCTTACCATCTTCTAGACTGTGAGCCCGCTGTTGGGTAGGGACCGTCTCTACATGTTGCCATCTTGTACTTCCCAAGCGCTTAGTACAGTGCTCTGCACACAGTAAGTGCTCGATAAATACGATTGAAATCAGAATCATCTTGGAACCTGAGGACAGATCTATAGAAGTCAATTCCCCTATAATGTGTGTTCTCACTTGTATCGCTCTTTGGGGGCAGGGAACGTATATATCAACTTAGAGAAGGAGCGTGGCTCAGTGGAAAGAGCACGGGCTTTGGAGTCAGAGGGCTTGGGTTCGAATCCTGGCTCTGCCAATTGTCAGCTCTGTGACTTTGGGCCAGTCACTTAACTTCTCTGGGCCTCAGTGACCTCAGGGATTAAGACTGTGAGCCCCTTGTGGGACAAGTTTATCACCTTGTAACTCCCCTGCGCTTAGAACAGTGCTTTTCAAATAGTAAGCACTTAATAAATGCCATTATAAAAAAAAACTCCACTGTATTGTTCACTCCTCAGCACACAGTAAGTGCTTAATACAGTGCTCTGCACATAGTAAGCGCTCAATAAATACAATTGAATGAACGAATGAATAAATACCATTGGTGGAGTAATGTGCCCTGCAAAGGTGACTTCAATTATTTGGGCATAAGGTGGGAAAAGTTTAATGCCCCCCCCCCCCCCCGCTAATTCATTTATTCATTCATTCATTCATTCAATCGTATTTATTGAGCACTTACTGTGTGCAGAGCAATGTACTAAGCGCTTGGGAAGTACAAGTCGGCTACATATAGAGACGGTAATCTAAATGGTTTCATGTGCAGCACCTGTATGCAGTCTGTGCTATTGATGGATTGATTGACACAATTTCTTTAGACAGCGTCGGTCCAAGCAAAGTTGTTCATGTTATGATTCTGTCTGTGGATGTGAGTATGTCACTGGGAACTTCTTGCATACTAGAAGTATCTCTACTTTTTTTGCCGCTTGCAATTTGAGATAGACGCAGCATGGCCTACCGGATAGCGTGTGGGCCGAGAGTCAGAAGGACCTGGGCTCTAATCATCATCATCAATCATATTTATTGAGTGCTTACTTTGTGCAGAGCACTGTACTAAGCGCTTGGGAAGTACAAATTGGCAACATACAGAGACAGTCCCTACCCAACAGTGGGCTCACAGTCTAAAAGGGGGAGACAGAGAACAAAACCAAACATACTAACAAAATAAAATAAATAGAATAGATATGTACAAATAAAATAAATAAATAAATAAATAGAGTAATAAATATGTACCAACATATATACATATATACAGGTGTTGTGGGGAAGGGAAGGAGGTAAGATGGGGGGATGAGGGGGCGAGGGGGAGAGGAAGGAAGGGACTCCGTCTGGGAAGGCCTCCTGGAGGAGGTGAGCTCTCAGTAGGGCCTTGAAGGAAGGAAGAGAGCTAGCTTGGCGGATGGGCAGAGGGAGGGCATTCCAGGCCCAGGGGATGATGTGGGCCGGGGGTCGATGGCGGGACAGGCGAGAACGAGGTGCGGTGAGGAGATTAGCGGCGGAGGAGCGGAGGGTGCGGGCTGGGCTGTAGAAGGAGAGAAGGGAGGTGAGGTAAGAGGGGGCGAGGTGATGGACAGCCTTGAAGCCCAGGGTGAGGAGTTTCTGCCTGATGCGCAGATTGATTGGTAGCCACTGGAGATTATTGAGGAGGGGAGTAATATGCCCCAAGTGTTTCTGGACAAAGATAATTCGGGCAGCAGCATGAAGTATGGATTGAAGTGGAGAGAGACACGAGGATGGGAGATCAGAGAGCAGGCTGATGCAGTAGTCCAGACGGGATAGGATGAGAGCTTGAATGAGCAGGGTAGCGGTATGAATGGAGAGGAAAGGGCGGATCTTGGCAATGGTGCAGAGCTGAGACCGGCAGGGTTTGGTGACGGCTTGGATGTGAGGGGTGAATGAGAGAGCGGAGTCGAGGATGACACCAAGGTTACGGGCTTGTGAGACGGGAAGGTTGGTAGTGCCGTCAACAGAGATAGGAAAGTCAGGGAGAGGGCAAGGTTTGGGAGGGAAGACAAGGAGTTCAGTCTTCGACATGTTGAGCTTTAGGTGGTGGGCAGACATCCAGATGGAGATGTCCTGAAGGCAGGAGGAGATGCGAGCCTGGAGAGAGGGGGAGAGAGCAGGGGCAGAGATGTAGATCTGGGTGTCATCAGCGTAGAGATGATAGTTGAAGCCGTGGGAGCGAATGAGGTCACCAAGGGAGTGCGCGTAGATCGAGAACAGAAGGGGGCCAAGCACTGAACTTTGGGGAACTCCCACAGTAAGAGGATAGGAGGGGGAGGAGGAGCCTGCAAAAGAGACTGAGAATGAACGACCGGAGAGGTAAGAGGAGAACCAGGAGAGGACGGAGTCTGTGAAAGCCAAGGTCAGATAGCGTGTTGAGGAGATAGGGGTGGTCCACAATGTCGAAGGCAGCTGAGAGGTCGAGGAGGATTAGGACAGAGTATGAGCCATTGGATTTGGCAAGCAGGAGGTCATTGGTGACCTTTGAGAGGGCAGTTTCTGTGGAATGTAGGGGACGGAAGCCAGACTGGAGGGGGTCGAGGAGAGAGTTGTTGTTGAGGAATTCTAGGCAGCGCGTGTAAACAACTCGTTCAAGAAGTTTGGAAAGGAATGGTAGGAGGGATATGGGGCGATAACTAGAAGGTGAGGTGGGGTCAAGAGAGGGGTTTTTTAGGATGGGAGAGACATGGGCATGTTTGAAGGCAGAGGGGAAGGAACCAGTGGAGAGTGAGCGGTTGAAGATGGAAGTTAAGGGGGGGAGAAGGGATGGAGCTAGAGATTTCATGAGATGAGAGGGAATGGGGTCAGAAGCACAGGTGGCCGGAGTAGCACTTGAGAGAAGGGAGGAGAGCTCCTCTGAGGATACTGCTGGGAAGGATGGGAGAGTAGCAGAGAGTGTTGAGAGCCGGGGTGTTGGAGAAGGTGGGGAAGTGACTTTGGGGAGGTCGGACCTGATGGATTTAATTTTGTTAATGAAGTAGGAGGCCAGATGGTTGGGGGTGAGGGAAGGAGGAGGGGGAGGAACCGGGGGCCTGAGAAGGGAGTTGAATGTACCGAAGAGCTGGCGGGGGTGATGGGCATGGGTGTCAATAAGGGAGGAGAAATAGTTTTGTCTGGCAGAAGAGAGGGCTGAGTTAAGGCAGGAGAGGATAAACTTGTAGTGAACGAGGTTGGCATGGTGCTTAGACTTTCGCCAGCAGCGTTCGACAGCTCGAGCACAAGAGCGGAGGCGGACAGTTGCAGTGATCCAGGGCTGTGGGTTAGTGGTATGAGAGCGGCAAAGGGACTCTGACTCTGCCGCTTGTCTGCTGTGTTTCCTCAGGTGAGTCGCATAACTTCTTGGTGCCTCAGTTCCCTCATCTATAGAAAATGGGGATTAGACTGTGAGCCCCATGTGGGATATGGCCTGTGTCCAACCTGATTAGCTTATGTCTACCCCAGGGCTTAGAACATTGTCTGGCACATAGTAAGCGCTCAACAAATACTATTAAAAAATGTAAAAAAGGTAAGACTTGCCCAGGCACAGATGATTAAAGAAGTGCCTTGCACATAGTAAGTGCTTAATAAATGCCATTAAAACCCAGCAGCTGAGCTACTGTTCCCTTCTAGACTGTGAGCCCACTGTTGGGTAGGGACCGTCTCTGTGTGTTGCCGGCTTGTACTTCCCAAGCGCTTAGTACAGTGCTCTGCACACAGTAAGCGCTCAATGAATACGATTGATTGATTCCCTCACCCATCTTGTAGAATAGTGCTGTGCTGAATTGACAAAGTCATTCATAATTATTGTGGCCGAGTGGCTAGAGCACAACAGGCCTGGGATTCAGCAGGATTTGGGTTTTGATCCTGGCTCTGCCACTTGTGTGCTGTGTGACCTCGGGCAAGTCACTTCAATTCTCTGGGCCTCAGTCACTTCAATTCTCTGGGCCTCAGTTACCTCATCTAGAAAATGGGGGTAAAGACTGTGAGCTCTACACAGGACGGGGACTGGGTCCGACCTGATCAGTTTGTATCCACCCTCTTTGCTCTCCCCCCCCACAGCACTTGCGTATAGATGTACATATTTATAATTTTAATTCTGTTTGTTTTTATCAATGACATGTACGTATCTATAATTCTATTTATTTATAAGGGCTGTACTGATGTCTGTTTACTTGTTTTGATGTCTGTCTCCCCCGTTCTAGAATTTGAGCCCATCGTGGGCAGGGATTGTCTCTATTTGTTGCTGCAGTGTACTTCCCAAGCGCGATGTTCAGTGCTCTGCACACAATAAGCGCTCAATAAATACGATTGAACGAATGAATGAATTGATCGCCCACTGTACGGAATAATGGAGAGAGGGTCCCTGCTCACAAAAAGGTTGTACTCTAGCAAGGGAGACAAATTTACCCACAACATTTCCCAAATGAATCAACTTAGTGAATCTAGAGAAGCAGCGTGGCTCATTTGCAAGAGCCCAGGCTTCGGAGTCAGAGGTCATGGGTTCAAATCCCCACTCCGCCACTTGTCAGCTGGGTGACTTTGGGCAAGTCACTTCACTTCTCTGGGCCTCAGTTCCCTCATCTGGAAAATGGGGATGAAGACTGTGAGCCCCCTGTGGGACCACCTGATCATCTTGTAACCTCCCCAGTGCTTAGAGCAGTGCTTTGCACATAGTAAGCGCTTAATAAATGCCATCATAATTATTATTATTATTATTATTATTATGAATGTAAGAAGGGTATAAATTAATTTGTAAGTCCAAGAGGTGGGTGAAGTGAAATGACCTCGTGGAAAGAGCACTGCCCTGGGAGTAAGAGGACGTGGGTTCTAATCCCAGCCCTGCCATGTGTCTGCTGTGTGACCTTGGGCAAGTGACTTTACTTCTTGAAGCCTCAGTTACCTCATCTGTAAAATGAGAATTAGGACTGTGACCCCCACGTGGGACAGAGACTGTACCCAACCTGATGATCTTGTATCTACTCCAGTGCTTAATTCAGTGCCTGGCACATAGTAAGCACTTAACAAATACCACAGTTTTTAGTGTTATATGGTTCCAGGAGCTGGGAAATTAATCAGGAAGGGCTCGTTGTCCTAGGAGGGATTTTAAGAGGGATAATAATAATAATAATGCTGATGATGGTATCTGTTAAGCGCTTACTATGTGCAAAGCACTGTTCTAAGCGCTGGGGGGGATACAAAGTGATCACGTTGTCCCATGTGGGGCTCACAGTCTTAGTCCCCATTTTACAGATGAGGGAACTGAGGCAGAGAAGTGAAGTGTGAGCCCCCTCCTTCCTCTCCCCCTCCCCATCCCCCCCGCCTTACCTCCTTCCCCTCCCCACAGCACCTGTATATATGTATATATGTCTGTACGTATTTATTACTCTATTTTTTTTGTACATATTTATTCTATTCATTTTATTTTGTCAATATGTTTTGTTTTGTTGTCTGTCTTTCCCTTCTAGACTGTGAGCCTGCTGTTGGGTAGGGACCGTCTCTGGATGTTGCCAAATTGTACTTCCCAAGCTTTTAGTACAGTGCTCTGCACACAGGAAGCGCTCAATAAATACGATTGAATGAATGAATGAATGAAGTGTTTTGCCCAAAATCTCACAGCTGACGAGTTGCGGAGTAGGGATTAGAACCCATGACCTCTGACACTCAAGCCTGGGCTCTTTCCACTGAGCCATGCTTGATCTGAATGGGGACAGAGCAGCGGCCTGTCCGCTGTTAGAAGGGAGGGGGCTTCTAACCAGGGGAACAGTCTGAATGAAGTGGGAGAGACAAGAGTGAGGTATAGCTCGAAGACTGGCTCCAGGCTAGGTGAATTCAATTTTTTTCCCTCCATTTTAAAGAATCAATTTCTTTTTACCTCAGTCTGTTGCTATTCAGAGATGTTTGTTTCCCAGTAACTTTCCTTAGGACTGCATTTAATGCATTTTCTTTTGATTTTTATACCTACATCTGTTTTTCTCTCTTTGCCCTACAGTTAGTTCCTAATAACTCCATGCTCCTTTCTTTTCTGCTCTCCTCTTTGACCTGCACTGGCCTGCTTTAAAATACAAAAAAAAAAGGTTGCACACAGGAGCAGGGTGAAGCACAGTTCTGAGAGTTAGAAGGACCTGGGTTCTAATCTTGGCTCTGACACCTTTCAGTCACTCACTCATTCAATCGTATTTAGTGAGCACTTACTGTGTGCAGAGCACTGTACTAAGCGCTTGGGGAAGTACAATACAGCAATAAAGAGACAATCCCTGCCCACGGTGAGCTCACAGTCTGGGGGGGTGGGGTGGGGAGAGGCCTTGTCTCACAGAGAAGACAAGTTCTTCTGTGTGACCTTGGGCAAGTCACTTAACGCCCGGTGTCTCAGTTTTCTCATCTCTGAAATAATAATAATAATAATAATAATAGCATTTATTAAGTGCTTACTCTGTGAAAGCACTAAGTCTGTGAGCCCCATGTGGGACATGGATGATGTCCTCCCTAATTATTATCAATTATTCCCATAGAGGGGAAGTGAGGAAAACCTCACGGAGATGTGATTTCAGAAGGGCCTTGAAAGTGGGGAAATGTTCAGAGGAGAAATGGCAGGGATGGCAGGGTTTGGTTTTATTTTTTTTAATTTTTTTAATGCCTTCGTTAAGCACTTACTATGTGCCTGGCATTCTACTAAGTGCTTGGGTAGACAAAAGTTTTTCGGGTTGGGCATAGATCGTGTCCCAGGTCCTTCTGATTTCCAGGCCTGTGCTGTAATAATAATAATAATAATTGCTATTATAATTATGGTACTTGTTAAGCATTTACTTACATGGCAAGCACTGTTCTAAACTCTGGGGTAGATAGACACAAGTAAACAGGTCCCACATGGGGCTCACACTCTTTATCCCCATTTTACAGGTGAGGTAACTGAGGCTTGCCCAAGGTCACACAGCAGACAAGTGGCAGAGCTGGGATTAGAACCCAGATACCTCTGAGTCCCAGGCCTGTGCTCTAATAATAATAATAGTAATAATGATGGCCTTTGTTAAGTGCTTACTATGTGCAAAGCACAGTTCTAAGCTCTAACCATGAAGTCATGCTGCTTTTTGAGTGGTTGCTCATCTCTCTCTCCCTCAAATAAAAAGTTCATACTGTAGGGTTTTGAGGTTCTCCTCCAGCTGTCTGCATTTTACTTTTCAGGTCTTCTGACCTGCTTTTCCTCAGGTCCCAGTCTCCGTTCTGGCCCTGCCATGACCTGTTTCTGTCTCCCTGCCTCTGTCCCCTTATTCATAGAGCTCTATTCCTCCCCAAATCAGCCAGAACAGACTCCTTCCCTGATTCATAAAACCCTTTAAGTCCTACTGCTAATAAATAAGAAGAAGAAGAAGAAGTCGTGCTATTTAAGTGCTTACTATATGCCAAGCACTATACTAAGAGTCAAAGGTCGTGGGTTCAAATCCTGGCTCCGCCACTTGTCAGCTGTGTGACTTTGGGCAAGTCACTTCACTTCTGTGGGCCTCAGTTTCCTCATCTGTAAAATAGGGATGAAGACTGTGAGCCCCCCTTGGGATGACCTGATCACCTTGTAACCTCCCCAGCGCTTAGAACAGTGCGTTGCACATAGTAAGCACTTAACAAATGCCATTGTTATTATTAAGAGCTGGAATAGATGTGGGACAAGCTAATTGTCTCGTATCTGCCCTAGTGCTTAGAACAGTGCTTGGCACATAGTAAGCGCTTAACAAATACCTACATTATTATTATTATTATTATATAAGGTAATTCATTGATTCATTCAGTCATATTTATTAAGCACTTACTGTGTGCAGAGCACTGTACTAAGGGCTTGGGAAGTACAGGTTGGGCTGGACATAGTCCCTGTCCCACATTGGGCTCACAGTCTTCAACCCTATTTTATAAATGAGGTAACTGAGGCCCAGAGACATGAAGTGACATGTTCAAGGTCACACAGCAGAGAAGTGGTGGAGGGCAGGATTAGAACCCAGGTCCTTCTCACTCCCAGTGTTGTGCTCTATCCACTGGGCCATTCTGCTTCCTAGGAGCCTTAATTATTCACACCGTGAATCGTATCAACCCAACAGTCAGTGCTTACATATCTATATACACACACTCTTTTCATCTGTGCACATATGATTTCAATTGAACATTCAATTTATTCTGAGTGTACTTTGTCCCTATTTTTGATGTCTTTCTCCCTTTTAAAACTATAATCTCCTTTGGGCTAGAATTGGGTCTCGTGCTGTGTTGTACTTTCCCAAGAGATTAGTAATAATAATGATGGTATTTGTTAAGCGCTTACTATGTGCCAAGCACTGTTCTAAGCGCTGGACGGTGCCTTTGGCTCCATAAATATCATTTCTATTAGGATTCCTACAGGTGGAGGCCGACCTAACATTTCTTAATGGATTTTGAAAGGGAAAAAAAAGAGCCAAGTTGGTTTTGAACCCGTTGAATTTTCCCAAAGTAATCAGCATACATTTAGAGATGAGTGAATGTTGTGAAAGACAAACTGGAGTCACAATCAACAGCTAAATTATGGTTAATGATAATGGAACTTGCAGAACTAGTAAAAAAATTTCCATAAACAAAATTTCATTAGGGTTCGCCCTAAATCGCGCTTGGGAATTTATGGAATTGAAAAGTTGGATTTAAGGGACTTTATGTAGAAATTGACTTTTCTATATAAAATAAATCAAATTTTCCATGGCATTCCCGGAGAAGTTATAGAGTGTGATGTATGGCACACTGTGAACTAAACAAATGAGTATTTAAGTATGTAACACGAGTACTAAAGTTTAAGTTAAATTGTAATGCTATGTCAAATTTGCATTTTAACATAAACCCATTTCGTAGCTACATTTGTCGTAAAACATGTAGAATATAGTATTAATTTTATTTAACATAAACCCATTTCGTAGCTACCTTTGTCTTAAAACATGTAGAATATACTATTAAAAATATCCTGTATTTTAACTTAAATAAGATGTCATATACACTCAGAGCACGGGCTTGGGAGTCAGCGGTCATGGGTTCTAATCCCAGATCCACCACATGTCTGCTGTGTGACCTTGGGGAAGTCACTTAACTTCTCTGAGCCTCAGTTACCTCATCTGTAAAATGGGGATGAAGACTGTGAGCCCCACATGGGACGTGATCACCTTGCATCCCCCCAGTGCTTAGAACAGTGCTTTGCACATAGTAAACACTTAACAAATGCCATCATTATTATTATTATTATTACCATACATTCTTTGTATATACCTTAATGTATATCATTATGGGTTTATTTCTAAGAGACTCCTTAGCCTGAGTTCCTGGATGATGGCCCCTAAAATTCCTCCATTAATCCAGCCCTACCTGGGTCTTAAATGGCCCATTGAAATGTGGGCATTGAAATATTGTATTTAATGCACGTGTAAAATTCCTGCTGAAAATGTGTTACTTATGATAAGTGTACTTAGGATAAATACCTTTATTTTCTCCAGTTTCTCCAGTTTTTACATCAGTTGGTGTGTTTTTCAGCTGTTCTGCCCCTTGTATTATATTTATATTTTAAGTACCTGGCTTCCTTCCTTCCACGTTGGCTTCTGCTGTTGAGTCTAATAATAATAATAATAATTATACTGATGGCATTTATTAAGCGTTTACTCTGTGCACTTACTATGTGTACTATGTACTATGTGTTTTTTCCCTCCTTGTTGGATCTTGAATTGCTCGTAGTAGTTAATGATAATTACGACACGCGTTAAGTGCTTAGTATGTGCCAAGCACTGTAGTAAGCACTGGAGGAGCTAGCTACAAAATAATCAGACTGGACACAGTCCCTGTCCCACATGGGGTTTACAGACCTAAGTAGAAGGTACTAGGATGTAATCCCCATTGTACAGATGAGGAAACTGAGGGAAAGATATTTAGGTGCCTTGGCTAAGGTCATACAGCAGATCAGTGGCGAGGCCTGGTTTAGGATTCAGGTCTTCTGATTTCCAGGCCCATGCTCTTTCCCTTGGGCCACACTTCTTCCTCTTATATGAAAAATCACTATATTTCATATCTGAAATATATATTTCAGATATATTTCCATATCTGAACGATGAGAGAGGGCTACTTTCACTCCATTGCTTCGCATCTCACATTTTGAAGGGAGCATGCTAATGTAGGATGACTTCTTCCCATGAATTTAGCACACTCCTCTTCTCTGCCTTCTCTGGAGTCTACCAGGCTGGATAGTTTCCTGTGTCCCTGTCCTCATTAATGGGGTGGATAATAAATGCAACAGATGGATAAGCATTTTTATCTTGCTTGCTCTATTAATGTGACCACTTTGGTACGTGCTCTGTTGAGTGCATATTTTATTTCCTTAGAATTAGCCAGCTCTAAGGAGTTTAGCAATTTCTAAAGGAATTAAGATAACAAGCACGCACCTCTCTGAATAATCGGGCAATAAGTGGCACAAAATCAAGCCAGGATAATGATACCTAAGATGGTAGAGCCATAACATTTATAGGGGTTAAAGGTCACAGAATTTGTTTTTTTACCTCTAGGGCCGTGTTTGAACCAACTCATGAAATCAGTCAATCAACTGTATTTATATGATATTTATCGGAAAGATAGATAAAGGGAAGACGTATTATTTTGGAGGACTTGAAATGACATTTTATCATCGAGTTGTACCTTCTGTATTGTAATTTAAACAGGAAGTCACCAATCATCGTTGCTGATATTTAGTGAGCGCTTACTTTTGCAGAGTACTATGATGATGATGATGATGATGGTATTTGGTAAGCGCTTACCATGTGCAAAGCACTGTTCTGAGTGCTGGAATAATTATGGTATTTGTTGAGTGCTTACTTTGCTCCAAGCACTGTTCTAAGCTCCGGGGTAGATACAAGGTAATGAGGTTGTCCCACGTGGGGCTCACAGTCATTCATTAATTCATTTAGTCAGTCGTATTTATTGCGCGCTCACTGTGTGCAGAACACTGTACTAAGCGTTTGGGAAGTACAAATCAGCAACATATAGAGACGGTCCCTACCCACCAACGGGCTCACAGTCTAAAAGGGGGAGACAGAGAACAAAACAAAACAAGTAGACAGTCTTAATCCCCATTTTACAGATGAGGAAACTGAGGCACAGAGAATAATAATAATTATTATTATGGTATTTGTTAAGCACTTACTATGTGCCAAACACTGTTCTAAGTGCTGGGGTAGATACAAGGTAAACAGGTTGTCCCACGTGGGGCTCACAGTCTTAATCCCCGCTTTACACATGAGGTAACAGGCCCAGAGAAACCAAGTGACTCGCCCAAAGTCACACAGCAGACAAGTGGCAGAGCCGGGATTAGAACCTACGACCTCTGACTCCCAAACCCGTGCTCTTCCCACTAAGCAACACTGCTTGGGAGAGTTAGCAGATGCATTCCCTGTCCAATATGAGTTTACAGTCTGTTAATCAATCAGTGGTATTTATTGAGTACTTACGTGTGCAGAGCACCATACTAAGCGCTTGGGAGAGTTCCCTGCCCGCAAGGAGCTTACAGTCTAGAGGGGGAGAGAGATATTAACATAAATAAATTCTGGATATGTACATAAGTGCTGTGGGGCTGGGAGGGTGGATGAATAAAGGAACCAGTCAGGTAGATGCACAAGGTGTGAGCCCACCGTTGGGTAGGGACTGTCTCTATATGTTGCCAGCTTGTACTTCCCAAGCGCTTAGTCCAGTGCTCTGCACACAGTAAGTGCTCAATAAATGCAATTGATTGATTGATTGATTGATTGAGTGGAAGAAAAGAAAAAGGCTGCTTAGTCAGGGAAGGCTTCTTGGAGGAGCTGCTTAGGGAAGGCTTCTTGGAGGAGATGTGCCTTCAGTTAGGCTTCGAAGGTGGGGAGATTAATTGTCTTTCGGATATGAAGAAGGAGAGTATTCCAGGAGAGGCAGAATATGGGAAAGAAGTCAGTGTTAAGATAGATGAGACTGAGGTAACAGTGAGTAGGTTGTTATTAGAAGAGCAAAATGTGAAGGCTGCATTCGTAGCTGGAGAGTAGCGAGTGAGTGACTGAGTGAGTGAATGAGTGAGTTGGCTAGGTGGATTGATGGTAAGGAGTTTCTGTTTGATGTGGAGATGGAAGGGCAACCACTGGAGTTTCTTAAGAAGTCGGGAAACCTGCACTGAACGTTTTGGAGAAAAATGATCCAGGCAGCAGAGTGAAGTTTGCTATATTGTTGTATCGTACCTCCCCAAGTACTTAGTACAGTGCTCTGCACATAGTAAAGCACTCAATAAATCTGATTGACAATTGCTGGTCTGATATGTGAAGTATGTTAGATTGTTATATCATACCCTCCCAAGTGCTTAGTACAGTGCTCTGCATGTAGTAAGCACTCAAGAAATATGATTGACAATTGGTGGTCTGGTATAAGTGAAGTATGTTGATTGTTATATCGTACCCTCCCAAGTGCTTAGTACAGTGCTCTGCACATAGTAAGCACTCAATAAGTATGATTGACATTTGTTGGTCTGGTATAAGTGAAGTATGTTAGATTGTTATATCGTACCCTCCCAAGTGCTTAATACAGTGCTCTGCACATAATAAAACACTCCATAAATATGACTGACAATTGTTGGTCTGGTATAAGTGACGTATGTTAGATTGTTATACTGTACCCTCCCAAGTGCTTAGTACAGTGCTCTGCACATAGTAAAGCACTCAATAAATATGGTTGACAATTGTCGGTCTGGTATAAGTGAAGTATGTTGATTGTTATATCGTACCCTCCCAAGTGCTTAGTACAGTGCTCTGCACATAGTAAAACACTCAATAAATGTGGTTGACAGTTGTTGGTCTGGTATAAGTGAAGTATGTTAGATTTTTATATCGTACCCTCTCAAGTGCTTAATACAGTGCTCTGCACATAGTAAAACACTCAGTAAATATGATTGACAGTTGTTTGTCTGGTATAAGTGAAGTATGTTAGATTGTTATAGCGTACCCTCCCAATTGCTTAGTATGGTGCTTTGCACATAGTAAAGCACTCAATAATTGTTGGTCTGGTATAACTGAAGTATGTTAGATTTTTATATCATACCCTCCCAAGTGCTTAGTATGGTGCTCTGCACGTAGTAAGCACTCAATAAATATGATTGACATTTGTTGGTCTGGTATAAGTGAGGTATGTTAGATTGTTAAATCGTACCCTCCCAAGTACTTAGTTCAGTGCTCTGCATGTAGTAAGCACTCAGTAAATATGATTGACATTTGTTGGTCTGGTATAAGTGAAGTATGTTAGATTGTTATAGCGTACCCTCCCAAGTGCTTAGTACGGTGTTTTGCACATAGTAAAGCACTCAATAATTGTTGGTCTGGTATAATTGAAGTATGCTAGATTGTTATATCATACCCTCCCAAGTGCTTAGTACGGTGCTCTGCACGTAGTAAGCACTCAAACATATGATTGACATTTGTTGGTCTGGTATAAGTGAGGTATGTTAGATTGTTAAATCGTACCCTCCCAAGTACTTAGTTCAGTGCTCTGCATGTAGTAAGCACTCAGTAAATGTGATTGACATTTGTTGGTCTGGTATAAGTGAGGTATGTTAGATTGTTAAATCGTACCCTCCCAAGTGCTTAGTTCAGTGCTATGCATGTAGTAAGCACTCAGTAAATGTGATTGACATTTGTTGGTCTGGTATAAGTGAGGTATGTTAGATTGTTAAATCGTACCCTCCCAAGTGCTTAATACAGTGCTCTGCACATTGTAAAACACTCGATAAATATGATTGACAGTTGTTGGTCTGGTATAAGTGAAGTATGTTAGATTTTTATATCATACCCTCCCAAGTGCTTAATATGGTGCTCTGCACGTAGTAAGCACTCAATAAATATGATTGACAATTGTCGGTCTGGTATAAGTGAAATATGTTAGATTGTTATATCGTACCCTCCCAAGTGCTTAGTACAGTACTCTGCACGTAGTAAAGCACTCAATAAATATGATTGACAATTGTCAGTCTAGTATAAGTGAAGTACGTTAGATTGTTATATCGTACCCTCCCAAGTGCTTGGTACAGTGGTCTGCACGCAGTAAACACTCAATAAATATGATTGACAATTGTTGGTCTGGTATAAGTGAAGTATGTTAGATTGTTATAGCGTACCTCCCAAGTGCTTAGTACAGTGCTCTGCACATAGTAAAGCACTCAGTAATTGTTGGTCTGGTATAAGTGAAGTATGTTAGATTGTTATATCGTACCCTCCCCAGTGCTTAGTACACTGGCTCGGCACATAGCAAAGCACTCAATAATTATGATTGACATTTATTGGTCTGTTATAAGTGAAGTATGTTAGATTGTTATATCGTTATGCTCCCAAGTGCTTATTACAGTGGCCTGCATATAGTAAGCACTCAATAAATATGATTGACATTTGTTGGTCTGATATAAGTGAAGTATGTTAGATTGTTATATCATGCCCTCCCAAGTGCTTAGTACATAGTAAAGTACTCAATAAATATGATTGACAATTGTTGGTCTGATATAAGTGAAGTATGTTAGAATGTTACATTGTACCCTCTCAAGTGCTTAGGACAGTGCTCTGCACATAGTAAGCACTCAATAAATATGATTGACAATTGTTGGTCTGGTATAAGTGACAGTCCTGTTTATATTAATACAGATTATAGAATCGTGGAGAAGTTGTGAAAATGTGAGATATAGTGGTATGTTAGAGAAGAAGCGTGGCTCAGCGGAAAGAGCACTGGCTTTGGAGTCCGAGGTCATGGGTTCAAATCCCGGCTCTGCCAATTGTCTGTTGGGTGACTTTGGGCAAGTCACTTCACTTCTCTGTGCCTCAGTTACCTCATCTATAAAATGGGGATTGAGATTGTGAGCCCCACATGGGACAACCTGATCACCTTGTATCCTCCCAGCGCTTAGAACAGTGCTTTGCACATAGTAGGCGCTTAACAAATACCATCATTATTCTTATTATGTTCAAGACTTTTCAAAATATTTGGAATTGCGCAGTCCAAGTACTTATTCTCTACCTTTTTCTTCCCAGACTATTTAAGGAATTTTGTGAGTTTACGATCTCCAAATTGTGTTACAATGTAAAATTTTAAGTTTTTCTCCTGGTAGTTCTGATGAATGACTTTTTTAGTTTTGCAACTTACCTGAAAGGTTTTAATGGCACCTGTCATTTAGCTATCTTTCTTAAGGGACCTACTCAGTCTCTGTGGGAAATATAAGCATATAAAGTCATGCAGCATGATACTGTTATTCTAAAACTGGTTATCCTGTAATTAGATGTGTATGTATATACGTCTGTGTGGGGGGTACATGCATTTGTGTGTGTATATATATATATATATAGAGAGAGAGAGAGAGAGAGAGGTATATAAATATATATAAATTATTGTATAATTACAATTACATATAATATATTAATATATTTTATATGTAATTGTAATTATACAGTGTTGCCATCTGCATCCACGCGTCCAGCCCAGTGGGGAGACGGGCACTCGCAATGAAAGAACGCAGGCCAGGCGAGTCTCAAGGTGGACAAGGAGACTGTTTATTCAGCACACTGTGGAGGATTTTATACAGTGAGGAGCCTCAAGGGAGTCAGGGGACAGGCGGATGACTGCAAGCTTATCGGCAAGGCTGAACTTATCAGCAAGATTGAGCTCATCAGCAAGACTGAGCTCATCACCAAGGTTAAGCTTATCAGCAAGGCTGAGCTCATGCCTAGATCTGCACGTTCCCATTCTCAGAACAGTGTCAAGTTATTCATCTAGCAGTCTTTCTTCCTTCATTGCTCCTTGTAAGTCTTCCTGTGAGCACAGAAGGCCAGGTGGCCTGGCTTACTACCTAGGCCCAGATGTTAGGTCTGCCACAAGTCCCCCTTTTTGTTTTTGAAACAATTTCAAAGCATGGAGTTGAGTAACAAGCGGGCGAAGGAAGACAGCCATCGGGCAAGACAGGGCAGGCAAAACAGGGCCAAGATCAACAAAAGAATATATGGGAGACTATGAAGCAGCATTGAGAGCCAATTAAAAGGATTAACTGCCTCAAGGGCAGAAATGATCGGTGAAGCAATATCGGCAGGAATGGCCAAGGGAGGGGTATTTTGCATAGCATCGGAGAGTAAGGCAAGGTGTGACAAATCAAGGGAGACATTTGAAGAATGCCAGGCTCCTTGGAGCCGATTTCAGATCGCGGACCACGAAAATCCGGGAAATGTGGCATTATAATAATATGGGGTCACACAGATATGAGGGTAACGATAATCACAACGTTAAAAAGAGAGTTGAGTGCGAGTAGCAAGGAGGGAGACATTGACAATTGCCTCTTCTCCTGGTCCTTCCCATTGAATTGCATCCCCCCCTACAAGGTCAGAAGCATTAGTGAGAATATCTCCCACCGGGTCCTGCCATGTAACTGGCCGCACCCACGGAGGGTACGGAACAAAAGTCCAATAGTCCTCAGTAATCACAGCAGTGGAGGAGGCGAGAATCAGGAAAGCAATCATCATTTTTAGGAACTTCGCTGCTGATCCTCCAGAGGAAGGGTCGCGGAGTCTGTATCCTGGTTCTCTGTCAGCTCCTGAAGTATGCAAGGTGAGGGAGAACGCACTGTAGAAAGGACGCAACGTATGTTCTTTGTGGGTATCCAGATCGGGCGGTCCTCAGTTTCTGGAAAGACACAAGCATACCCTCGGCCCCATGTTAATAAGGGATCTGGCCCTCGCCACTGTCGCGTGAGAGGGTCCTTCCATTTTACTCTTTCAGGGTGTTCTTTAGTGTCACTGCCACCCCATTTTTCAGCAGGGGTGAGACCTTTGTCATCCATAGTTAAAAAATTAAGGGTATATATAGCGGATTGTAATTGTCTATGGGGAGAGGTCAGTTCATCTCCCCCTTTTTGTTTTTCCAAAAAGGCTTTGAGCCAACAATGACGGTTTTCGACAATGGCTTGACCCGTGGGATTGTATGGAATACCCGTAACATGGCGAATAGCAAAAATATTACAGAAAAACCGGAACGCCTTAGAAGTGTATGCGGGGCCATTGTCGGTTTTCAATACCTGTGGAATTCCCATAAAGGCAAAAGCAAGAAACAAATGATCCATAACATGTTTGGCTGATTCACCAGTGTGAGCCGATGCAAAAGTAAATAATGTACAGGTATCAACAGTAACATGAATAAAAGCCAATCTGCCAAAGGGAGGGTAATGCGTGACGTCCATTTGCCACAGCTTTCTTGGCGCAAGACCATGAGGATTCGTGGCTTCAGAGGCAGCAGGTAATGTAGTAACACAGGAGGTACAAGCTTTCACAATGGCCCGTGCGCTTTCCCGAGAAATGCCAAATTGACGGCGCAACATTCCTGCCCCTTGGTGGAAGCACCGGTGGGCTTGCGAGGATGTGGCTGTAGCGTCTAAAGGGAGAAGAGCCGGAGCCAACAGTGGTGCAACAAAAATAATCGCCTTTGGTGCGCCAGCAATTTCCCTAGTAAGTAGGTCCACACAAGCATTACCTACAACCAATGGTCCGGGGAGGGATGAATGCACCCTAATATGAGAAAATATAAAAACGATGAGAACAAGCATGAATCGTTGCTTGAAGTTCCTGGAACAAAGGAAAAATGGCTGCCTCGGAAAACCGGAGCGCAGCAGTCTCAATGTGAAGAGTAACAAAGCATGCATACCGGCTATCGGAGATAATATTAAGTGAATGAGGGAAATCGCGAAGGACTGACATCACAGCTATAAGTTCCGTGTGTTGAGCGGAATGGGACAGAATGGGGATAACGCGGGAAGTGTCCGGAGGACAGTAATAGGTGGCTTGGCCTTTCGTTCCATCTGTAAAAACTGTGGTAGCCCCCGGTATTGGGTCTGGAACCATGATGCAGGGGAATACCCATGCAAAAGGTGAGAAAACCTTCAACCGTGGAATATCTGGGAGACCAGTAACCCAAGCCCCGGTATGCATTGCCAAAAGGATCTGCCAATTGGGATCATTGCCAAGAAGTGTGGCAAGTTGATCTGTAGTATATGGTTGGTATAATGCAGAGGGTCCGGTCCCAGAAGGGACGGTAATGCGCCGAATTAAACGACCCAATAACTGGGCTACCAAAGTCGGATATGGGGAAACAGAGCGGTGGGGCTGAGTGGGCAAATTTGTCCACTCAACCAATTGTTGTTCTTGACATATAACACCTGTAGGCATAACAGAAGTGGGAACGACAACGGCGGATAAGGGTATCCCTGGGGTGACACGGTCCACCGTAGCCTGAGCCAATTTTTTGACTACCTGCTCTAACTCCCGGGAGGCTTGTGGTGAAAGGTAGCGGGGGGGAAGAGAGCTCCGGGGCTCCACACAAGGTAGCAGAAAGGTGAGATAATTGATCGGTGGGGATTCCAAGATAAGGGCGCACCCAGTTTAATTCCCCCAGTAATTTTGGAAATCATTAAGTGTTTTTAATTTTGAAACATCCAAGGTAGGGGTCACAGGGGACACTGTCTGATCTGTCAAAATATGTCCCAGATAGGTGATCGGGGGCTTTGTCTGGACTTTCTCGGGTGCAACCCGCAGCCCTCCAGATTCTAGAGCTGCCAGAAGAGCAGGCCATAAGGCGTGTAGTTGGGCTGTGGTGGCGCAAGCACATAATATGTCATCCATATAGTGAATAATATATGCCTCAGGATGCTTGACGCGGAGTGGCGCTATCAGAAGCGCAACGTAAGTCTGGCACATTGTGGGGCTATTTTTCATTCCCTGGGGGAGGACCGTCCAATGATATCGCGTAGTAGGTTGCGTCCTGTTAGCCACAGGGACTGAAAATGCAAATCGGGCGCCATTTGTTGCCGTCTGCCTCCACGCGTCCAGCGCAATGGGGAGACGGGCACTCGCAATGGAAAAATGCAGGCCAGGCAAGTCTCAAGGTGGACAAGGAGACTGTTTATTCAGCACACTGTGGAGGATTTTATACAGTGAGGAGCCTCAAGGGAGTCAGGGGACAGGCAGATGACTGCAAACTTATCAGCAAGGCTGAGCTTATCAGCAAGGCTGAACTTATCAGCGAGATTGAGCTCATCAACAAGACTGAGCTCATCACCAAGGCTAAGCTTATCAGCAAGGCTGAGCTCATGCCTAGATCTGCACGTTCCCATTCTCAGAACAGCGTCAAGTTATTCATCTAGCAGTCTGACTTCCTTCATTGCTCCTTGTAAGTCTTCCTGTGAGCACAGAAGGCCAGGTGGCCTGGCTTACTACCTAGGCCCAGATGTTAGGTCTGCCACAATGCAATAATTTATAATTAATAATAATTAACAATAATTAATATATGTTTTATATGTAATTGTAATTATACAATAATTTATATATATTTATATATATATATATAGAGAGAGAGAGAGAGAGAGAGATAAACAAATACCCACACATTGAGGTTTGAGGATATCACTGCTGATGGTTAAATGGTATCCTGTCATTGGTAGGGGCTGAGATAATAATAATAATAATGGTGGTATTTGTTAAGCGCTTACTATGTGCCAAGCACTGTTGTAATGACAGATTCACTCCCGCAATTCCTTTTACATCAACACTATGTAGCAGCGTGGCTCACTGGGAAGAGCCCGGGCTTTGGAGTCAGAGGTCATGGGTCTCTGCCGCTTGTCAGCTGTGTGACTTTGGGCAAGTCACTTCAATTCTCTGGGCCTCAGTTCCCTCCTCTGTAAAATGGGGGTGAAGACTGTGAAACCCCCTGTGGGACAACCTGATCACCTTGTAACCTCCCAAGCGCTTAGAACAGTGCTTTGTACATAGTAAGCGCTTAATAAATGCCATTATTATTATTGTTTTTATAATTAACACTATTGCTGTTTTGCTGGCTCTGGTTTTGCCATCTGCAGCACTGATCCCCATCTGCCCTCTGGAATCCCCAGGGCTGCCAGAGTCAGGGACTGGCTATCTTCTCTCCCAGGCACTATACTACGAGCTAGTATAGATACAAAGTAGATATAGTTACAAGGTAACAAGGTTGGTCACAGTTCATCTATTTTTTTCTGATGGTATTGACGCCCGTCTGCTTGTTTTGTTTTGCTGTCTGTCTCCCCCTTCTAGACCGTGAGCCCGTTGTAGGGAAGGGATTGTCTCTATCTGTTGCTGAATTGTACTTCCCAAGCCCTTAGTACAGTGCCCTGCACACAGTAAGCGCTCAATAAATACGACTGAATGAATGAATTAATGATGTTTATATTTCTATAATTCTATTTATTGTGGTGGTATTGATGCCTTTCCACTTGTTTTGTTTTGTTGTCTGTCTCCCCCTTCTAGACTGTGAGCCCATTGTTGGGAAGGGATTGTCTCTATCTGTTGCCGAATTGTACTTTCCAAGCGCTTAGTACAGTGCTCTGCACACAGTAAGCGCTCAATAAATATGATTGAATGAATGAATGAGTATCTTTTGGTGTTCTGTTTTTCCTGATATCTCTATTTTAAAACAGTGAAGCTATAGGTTTATGTCAGGCTGTTGTGCTATTTTCCGTATTTCTTCAGAGTATGCTTTATTACCCTTTTTTTAAACATTCAAATAAAACTTCTTCCTTCCTTATTTATATTCCCTTTGTTTCAGTCCCCAGAAAATTCCCCTGACCCTACCTGAGTAACCTCATCATTCTTTCTCTGCAAACGCCCGCTTGGTGAAAAAAAGTGATTCTTTCAGTGCCGATGAAAAAACAGAAGGCTGTCCATCACCTTGCCCCCTCCTACCTCACCTCCCTTCTCTCCATCTCCAGCCCAGCCCGCACCCTCCACTCCTCTGCCGCTCACCTCCTCACTGGGCCTCATTCTCGCCCGTCCCGCCATTGACCCCAGCCCATGTCCTCCCCCTGGCCCGGACTGCCCTCCCTCCACACGTCTGCCAAACTAGCTCTCTTCCTCCCTTCAAAGGCCTACTGAGAGCTCACCTCTTCCAGGAGGCCTTCCCAGACTGAGCCCCCCCCTTTTCCTCGGCTCCTCCTCCCCTCCCCATCTCCCCATTCCCTCCCTCTGTCCTACACCCTTCCCCTTCCCACAGCCCTTGTGTATATTTGTACATATTTATTACCCTATTTAATTTATGAATGATGTGTATATATCTATAATTCTGTTTGTTTTGATGGTATTGACATGTGTCTACTTGTTTTGTTTTGTTGTCTGTCTCCCCCTTCTAGACCGTGAGCCCGTTGTTGGGTAGGGACTGTCGCTATACGTTGCCGAATTGTACTTTCCAATCGCGTAGTACAGTGCTCTGCGCACAGTAAGTGCTCAGTAAATACGATCGAATGAACGAATGAAGGAAGTCATCGCTGGATGCGACCCAAGAGCATGTGACCCACTAGAAATCCAACAGCAGATTAGAACCCGGGTTCTTCAGATTCCCCAGGCCCATGCTCTAACCACTAGGTCACGCTGCTTCAAGAGTACTAGTATTCATTCATTCATTCATTCATTCAATCGTATTTATTCATTCATTCAATCGTATTTATTGAGCGCTTACTATGTGCAGAGCACGTACTAAGCGCTTGGGAAGTACAAGTTGGCAACATATAGAGACGGTCCCTACTAGTAATAGCAGTCGTAGTAATAATATGTATTGACACCTATCTACTGGTTTGGTTTTGTTGTCTGTCTGCCTCCTTCTAGTCTGTGAGCCCGTTGTTGGGTGGGGATTGTCTCTATCTGTTGCCGACTTGTACTTCCCAAGAGCTTAGTCCAGTGCTCTGCTCATGGTAAGCGCTCAATAAATATGATTGAATGAATGAATGAATAATAATAATAATCACTGTATTTGTTAAGCACTGACTGTGTGCCAAGCACTGTCCTAAGCGCCGGAGTAGATACGAGGTAATCAGGTTGTCCCATGCGGGGCTCACAGTCTTAATCCCCCTTTTACAGATGAGGTAACTGAGGGGCAGTGAAGTGACTTGCCCAAAGTCACACGGCTGATGAGTGGCGGAGCCAGGATTGGAACCCACGACCTGTGACTCCCAAGCCCGGGCTATTTCCATTAAGCCATGCGGCGTCTACTGGTAGTAGTAGTAGTGGTGTGGTGGTGATAGTAGTACTAAAAAAGAAGTAATGGTGGTAGTAAAGGTATTTTTTGATTGTCTATTGGGTACAAAGCACTATGCTAAGCTCTTAGGAGAGTATAACAGAGTTAACAGTGCTCGGCGCATAGTAAGTGCTTAAGAAATACCATTATTATTATTATTATTATTATTATTATCTCAGCCCCTACCAGTGACAGGATACCATTCAACCTTGGGGTTCACCTCCTGCCTGATGTTCATTCATTCATTCAATCGTATTTATTGAGCGCTTACTGTGTGCAGAGCACTGTACTAAGCGCTAGGGAAGTACAAGTTGGCAACATATATGATGTGACCTGGGGCAAGTCACTTCACTGTGTGCTTCAGTTTTCTCACCTGTAAAATAGTGATGGTATGTCTATCTGTTCTTCCTCCCTTTTACCCTGTGAGTTCATTCATTCATTCAATCAATCGTATTTATTGAGTGCTTACTGTGTGCAGAGCACTGTACTAAGCGCTTGGGAAGTACAAGTCGGCAACATATAAAGGCGGTTCCTACCCAACAACGTGCTCACAGTCTAGGAGGGGGAGACAGACAACAAGACAAAACATGTGGACAAGGGTCAAGTCATCACAACACATAGAAATAAAGCTCGATGCACATCATTAAAAAAATAAATAGAATAGTAAATATGTACAAGTAAAATAAATAGAGTAATAAATCTGTACGAACATATATACAGGTGCTGTGGGAAAGGGAAGGAGGTAGGGCGGGGGGGATGGGGAGGAGGAGAGGAAAAAGGGGGCTAAGTCTGGGAAGGCCTCCTGGAGGAGGTGAGCTCTCAGTAGGGATTTGAACACGAACGGCACCGGGGAGTGGGTCTTCACTCAGTTCCATGTGGGACAGGGACTGTCTAATTTTCTGAATAATAATATTAATTATGGCATTTGTTGAGCACCTATAATAAAAATAACAATGGCATTTATTCAGCACTTACTATGTGCAAAGCACTGTTCTAAGCGCTGGGGAGGTCACAAGGTGATCAGGTTGTCCCACGGGGGGGCTCACAGTCTTCATCCCCATTTTACAGATGAGGGAACTGAGGTCCAGAGAAGTGAAGTGACTTGCCCAAAGTCACACAGCCGGGATGTGAATCCATGACCTCTGACTCCAAATCCCGTGCTCTTTCCACTGAGCCACACTGCTTCTCTGCCAATTTTATTTGTTAAGCGCTTGCAATGTTTCAAGCACTGTTCCAAGTCCTGGGGTAAATATAAGTTAACCGGTGCAGATGTAGACCACCGTAGGGCTCACAGTCTAAGTAGGTGGGAGAACAGAATGAGTCTCCATTTTACAGGTGAGGAAACTAAGGCCAGCAAGTGACTTGCCCAAGATCACATGGCACTCAACTGGTAGAGCTGGATTAGAACTCAGGTCATTTGACTCCTAAACCCGTGCTCTTTCCACAAGGCCACACTGCTTCTTCCTCTCAGTGTCACCCCTGGAGAGTTTCCAGTACTCTGCCAGTCACAGCTGCAGGAGGGAAAGTCAAGCCGAGGCATTCCCAGTCCATTCCCAGCTTGGCCAGTGGCTAGTGAGTGGAAGGCAATCTGCTACCAGTCAAACCTCACCTGTGCTGGGCAACAGCGGCGTGGTAGAGAGGCGAAGGTGGAGACTCAAGTTTTCCATATTTTTCCCCAAGAAAACTCCACGGATACCCTACTAGAATGATTACAGATGGAGGTGGGAGAGATGTGTCTGCGACGTCGCTGTGGCTTGGACACTACTCGACCGCATAAGGCAATAATAGTAAAATACATCTACTGTAATTATTATTACAAGACACATTTCCTACCCATTACACTCTAACGGGTGGGCAGACGTAAGAATATTTACAAATGGGCATGGGCTACCTATCCTTCCGAACCGGCGCTCTCCCTCATCAGATTGAAGGGAAGCTTCAGAACATGGTCCTTGGAAACTAAGGAAAGACACCTTTTTTCTCACCTATCTTCCCAGTTTGCGGTTTCAGGAGCTGGGGTGAGGCAAGCTCTAGCCTTCTGAAGATAGGCAGGCTGGCTGGTTCTTGGACATAAATAGTTATATTGAAAAATAGAGTTGGAGTTCCAGACAGGTAGATTTCTCACCCTTCTGCCCCGAGCCAACAAGCTGCTCCATCTTAGAGAGAAAGGGCTCAACCGCAATCGATTTCAGAGAAATTCTACCTCAGTTGAGTGGCTTGAGTGCCTTGAGAGGAATTGATTTTGTGTGCATGCTTATAAATTGGACTGTTCTAGAGTGTTATTGTGATGAGGGAATTGTTATTTTATCATGGAATTTCTGAAGGTTTTTTTTAAACACCTATTGCTATTATGTTTAAATGTTGAATTTACTATCGTGTTTATTTTTCATAGAATCCAACCTCAGCTCGCCCAAGAGAAAAGTGAAGGATGCCGTATCTGTACATGCGTCACACCTGGAGAACCTCATGTGTTCTTGAGGAAGGATAAGGCCTTTACTTTTGACTACGTGTTCGATAATGAATCACAGCGAGAAAAAATCTATGCCCAGTGCATAGAAAAACTCCTCGAAGGTTGTTTTGAGGGATATAATGCCTCCGTTTTTGCCCATGGACAAGTGAGTACTGTATTTTGGAAGACTACATGCATATGAATAGCTGCAAACCATTTTAACTTTTGAAAACATGGTAGTGATGTGTTTCTCCATCTACACTCACTCTCTCGGAGAACTCATTCAATCAATCAATCAATCAATCAATCGTGTTTATTGAGCGCTTACTATGTGCATAGCACTGTACTAAGCGCTTGGGAAGTACAAATTGGCATCACATAGAGACAGTCCCTACCCAACAGTGGGCTCACAGTCTAAAAGGGGGAGACAGAGAACAGAACCAAACATACCAACAAAATAAAATAAGTAGGATAGAAATGTACAAGTAAAATAAATAAATAAATAAATAAATAGAGTAATAAATATGTACAACCATATATACATATATACAGGTGCTGTGGGGAAGGGAAGGAGGTGAGACGGGGGGATGGAGAGGGGGACGAGGGGGAGAGGAAAGAAGGGGCTCAGTCTGGGAAGGCCTCCTGGAGGAGGTGAGCTCTCAGCAGGGCCTTGAAGGGAGGAAGAGAGCTAGCTTGGCGGATGGGCAGAGGGAGGGCATTCCAGGCCCGGGGGATGACGTGGGCCGGGGGTCGATGGCGGGACAGGCGAGAGCGAGGTACAGTGAGGAGATTAGTGGTGGAGGAGCGGAGGGTGCGGGCTGGGCAGTAGAAGGAGAGAAGGGAGGTGAGGTAGGAGGGGGCGAGGTGATGGAGAGCCTTGAAGCCCAGGGCTTACTTCGCTCCCATGACTTCGACTGCTGCTTCTATATGGACTGTGAGCCTACTTTCTAGACTGTGAGTCCACTGTTGGGTAGGGACCGTCTCTATATGTTGCCAACTTGTACTTCCCAAGCGCTTAGTACACAGCACACAGTAAGCGCTCAATAAATACAATTGAATGAATGAATGAATGAATGATACCCAAATCTACATCTCCGGCCCTGATCTCTTTCCCTCTGTACAGTCTCTCATTTCCTCCTGCCTTCAAGACATCGCTACTTGATGTTCTCCTGTCACCTCAAGCTTAACATGTCCGAACCAGAACTCCTTATCTTCCCACCCAAACCCTGTGCTCCCCTTGACTTTCCTATCACTGTAGATGTCCCCACTCTCCCTAGCACACAAGCCCCAAACCGTGGCAGTATCCTGACTTCTCTCCCTCATCCGACCCACATATTCAGCCCATCACTAAATCCTGTCAGGTCTACCTTCACAACATCGCTAAAATCTGCCTTTTCCTCTCCATCCAAACTGCTGCCACAATAATCCAATCACTCTTCCTGTCCCTCCTTGATTACTGTACTAGCCTCCTCACTGACCTCCCAGCCTCCTGTCTGTCCCCACTCCAGTCCATACTTCACTCTCCTGCCTGGATCATTTTTCTACAAAGTCATTCAGTTCATGGATCCCCACTCCTCGAGAAGCTTCAGTCGCTGCTCATCCAACTCCATATCAAACAAAAACTCCTCAACATTGGCTTAGATGCACTCCATCACCTTGCCCCCTCCTACCTCATCTCGCTACTCTCTTATTACAACCCAGCTGCACACTTAGCTCCTCTAATGCCAAACTTCTTACTGTATCTCGAGCTCGTCTATCTTGCTACTGACCCCTCACCGACATCCTGCCCCGTCCTGAAATGCCCTCCTTCCCCAAATCTGACAATGACTCTCCCACACCTCAAAGCCTTACTGAAGGCATATCTCCTCCAAGAGACCTTCCTTACCTGAGCCCTCCTTTCCTCTTCTCCCACTTCCTTCTACCTCACCCTGACTTGCTCCATTTACTCATTCCCTCGTCCCAGTCCCACAGCACTTATGTACATATCTGTAATCTATTTATTTATTAATGCCTGTCTACCCATCTAGAATGTAAGCAATTTGTGGGCAGGGAATGTGTCTGTTTATTGTACTCTCCCAAATGCCTAGTACCATGCTCTGCAAACGGTAAGCACGCAATCAGTACTATTGAATGAATGAATGAATATTTTGTGGGGAAAGTGATAACTACCAATTTTTAAACTTTTTGATATGATCAGGATACCAAAATGCAATATCAATAACAGCTACTGCAGATAGCATAGACGTCAGGGTGTACAATAGCCTATCGTCATGTGCAGACAATCTGCAATGGATATTCAGTTGAGTATACAACCTTAGTTCTACACATTCAGAGTCATGTGCGTGGGGGTGTGCATACATAAACACTCTCTCTGTCTCTGCCTTTCTCTTTCGCTCTCGCAAATGGTCAAAACCATTCCCGGGGGTGTTTACAGCCAAGGCTCCTAAGGGAGTTTGGAGCAGAGGTTCTGGGGTTTCTTTCAATAGCTTGAGTGGCTCAAGATCTTAAACATTAAGAAATGCACGTAAAAATATTAAACTCTAGAAAGGTATCATTCCCCACCACAGGGGTGATGAATCAGGTAGAGGAGGGGGCATTGGCTCCCTTTCTTTTTACGCTAATGGGAGGGTAGTGGAGGTTCAGATCCCAGGCTCATCTGTGTTTGACAAAGTTTTTGCCACAGTAATTTGCTTCCTTTCCTGGAGAACTGGTGGGAGAATGGAGGGTGCTAGCTATTATGTCTTGCTTTCACAACTGGAAGCTTTTGGAGTCAAGGAGCTCCTTGGCTTGATTTAAGCGGCGGAGATAAAGCGTGACAGACACATTTCTTTTCATTTGTGACATCTGAATAATAATAATAATAATAATGGCATTTATAAAGCACTTACTATGTGCAAAGCACTATTCTAAGCGCTGGGAAGGTTACAAGGTGATCAGGTTGTCCCACGGGGGGCTCACAGTCTTAATCCCCATTTTACAGATGAGGTAACTGAGGCCTAGAGAAGTAAAGTGACTTGCCCAAAGTCACACAGCTGACAAGTGGTGGAGCCAGGATTTGAACCCATGACCTCTGACTCCAAAGCCCGGTCTCTTTCCACTGAGCCATGAGAGAGAATGAGCTTTTAACAGAAATGGCTTTTCATAGCCTCTTGTTTTTTTCTTTACCATGTCCATGGTGGTTGCTTTTTTAAAAAATAAGATGAGCAGTTCATCTTTCTATTTGTTATTTAGACAGGTACTGGCAAAACCTACACCATGGGGACAGGGTTTGATGTCCATATCACTGAAGAAGAGCAGGGTATTATCTCATGGGCTTTTAAACATCTTTCTAAGTGTATCCAGAACAAGCCATTATTAAGAATGGGCTCCCGCCTCCAGATCTCAAGGTGAATTCCCAGTTCTTAGAGGTAATATTAAATAATTTTCACTTGTTTTCATCTGAACACATCTTGACTAACTTATTTTACTTATGGAATTAGTAAAGACAATTTTGCTCAATTATTCAAATTCCAGCATCTTAAAAGTGGTGATTTTTTTCCCTTTAGGCTTTTAAACTATTTTTACGTAGAGGTTTCTTTTTTACAGTACATTATTATTACTATTATATATATGTTCTACATCTATACCAACATTAATATTGAACACAATCAGGTAGCTGTTTTCAAAGTCGATTTAATTTTAATATTTGTGTTCTGACTGAAAGAGCAGTCTGACTTCTTAAAAATATTGTGGATGATAAAATACATTTGTATAGTATACATTTTTCAGAAAAAGAAACTTATTTAGACTTTACTTGACACCAGAATACCTCCTTTTTATTGAATTTTGGAATGGTGACTAGAACATAGGAAATTCATATTTATCAAATTAAGAATGTTTCATTTTGTTGTCTGTCTCCCCTTTCTAGAGTGTGAGCCTGTTGTTGGGTCGGGACCGTCTCTATATTCTGCCGACTTGTACTTCCCAAGCACTTAGTACAGTGAGTGCCCTGCACACGGTAAGTGCTCAATAAATACGGTTGAATGAATGAATGAATGAGAGAATATTCATTGTTGTTGAAACTAGTATACTTTGGCCACACAATGACAGATTGTCAAGCAACCCATGCCTAGTCTTTGAAAAACAGGAATTCTCAATTTCATGGATATTACGTTTCTCCGTCGATGAAGTGCATTGTCAAAAACTCACCGTCACACCCTGGACAATCTGGTTCTGATCACGATAAGACTAGCGTGCTCTGTCCAGGCAGGATCATGATGTTCATTCATTCATTCATTCAATCGTATTTATTGAACGCTTACTGTGTGCAGAGCACTGTACTAAGCGCTTGGGAAGTACAAGTTGGCAACATATAGAGACGGTCCCTACCCAATGACGGGCTCACGTTCTAGAAGGGGATGACAGACAACAAGACAAAATGTTTTGATTAGATTATGTCCCCTCTCTCCACACTGAAAGTGTCTCCTTGTAACCAGATATTATCTCCATCCAGATGATAATTTACCCCATTTAGTTGGTGGGGGGGGGGAGGGGGGCGGTAGTGAAGGTGTCTCAGGAGCCCATTGAGGATTTTTCCATCTGGTAGGAGACAGTCCATGTCTGATTGGAGATAGTTACTGATAGAGGTTCTCTCCTCCTGAAAGGACTCCACCTCATCTCTGGGAAAGGAGAGAGCTTCATATTGAACGGAAATATTTGGAGGAGGGGCAAGAAAGGCTGATGCAAGACATTTTTCTTGGGATGGAGGTTCTCTCCTCCTGAAAGGACTCCACCTCATCTCTGGGAAAGGAGAGAGCTTCAAATTGAATAGAAATATTTGGAGGAGGGGCAAGAAAGGCTGATGGAAGACATTTTTCTTGGGATGGCAGCATATATAAGAATACCGTGGAAGGTTATCCTTGAAACAGTGGAAACAAGTTAATATAAAATACTACAAACGTGGCCACATTTATCCACTTCCCGGTGGGAGGTCCAGGTTATCGGATTACTCCAGGAAAGAAACCGTGGTTGCACATGTATAAATAACTCTGGTCCTGTGAGGGTGAGGGGATTTCACGCCCTGGGATCCCGGCAGAAGTTCTGCCACATTGGAAGATAGATTTTCCTGTGTTGGACATCAAAATCACAAGAGAATAACAGATTTTAGATCTGCTATTTGTGGGAAATGTACGATCCAAGGTAATCAAAACTTCAGGTCATTGAATACAGTTTTCTATCGTAAAATTTTCAGAGTGATTTTAACACATTAACGTACATTAAGCGTAAAAGTGTGCAGGCGCTCGTAAAATTTTCAGAATAGTTTTAACACATTAATGTACATTAAGTGTAGAAAGTGTGCGGGCACTCCTCCTTTCTCACCTCCCTGATGGGAATCTTCAATCAGACACTTGCCAATGGCTCTTACTCCACCTTGTAGGGTGGAGAGTGGGGAAAATAGGTCTAGAGAGCCATGGCAGTTTCTGGAAACAGGAAGGCAGAGGTGAGACTAGAAAGGCAAGTCGGTGGTGGAGAAGGCTACTTAGAGGCAGTAGGCCTAAACCTAGACAATCTCAGCCAATCAGTCGTATTTATTGAGCGCCTACAGTTTGAAGAGCACTGTACTAACCTCCTGGGAGAGTATTGTATAACAGAGGCAGGGAACGTGTTCACAGTTTAGAGGGGGAGATAGACATTAATATAAATAAATAACGGACAGCTGTGGACATGTGTGAGCCCTTTTCTAGACCGTAAGCCCGTTTCTAGACTGCGAGCCTATTGTTGGGTAGGGGCCGTCTCTATACGTTGCCAACTTGTATTTCCCAGGCGCTTAGTACAGTGCTCTACACACAGTAAGCACTTAATTAATACGATTGAATGAATGAATGAATATGAAAGAGTGCTGCAGGGCTGAGGGAGGGCTTGAAGAAGCCGTGAGTCAGGTTAGATCATAGGCCGTCTATTGTACTTCCCATGTTCCTTAATGTGGAAATGCAGTATTAATGAGCTCGTCTTGCTTACCTCTATAGGTATGCTTAATGAAACAAATGAAAGAAGAACAAGATGACAGAATCTCGAAGAAAACGAGAGATTGCGCAGCTTAAAGAAGACCAACAGAAACAAGACGTGGGTTGGAGGATTTTTAACTCTAGGACACTGCTATCATTGTGTTAGTGGAATCAAGCACTTAGAACGGTGCTTTGCACATAGTAAGCACTTAATAAATGCCATCATTACTGATATTATTATTATTATCTATGGAATTTCTGGGAAAAAGTTATAGGATAATTATTATTTCCTGAATTATCTATATTTTTTATGATTAATAGTAATGTTACATTAAATGAAAGGTAATGCCCCCATACATTTTTTGTTTTTGTTTTTGTTTCTTTTAATGGAATCTGTTAAACGTTTACTGTGTGTGTCAAACACTGTTCTAAGCGCAGGGGTAGATCAGACGGTCCTTGTCCCACATAACAATAATAATGATGACATTTATTAAGCGCTTACTATGTGCAAAGCACTGTTCTAAGCACCGGGGAGGTTACAAGGTGATGAGGTTGTCCCACGGGGGGCTCACAGTCTTAATCCCCATTTTACAGAAGAGGGTACTGAGGCACAGATAACTTAAGTGGCTTGCCCAAAGTCACACAACTGACAGGTGGCGGAGCCGTGATTTGAAGCAGCGTGGCTCAGTGGAAAGAGCATGGGCTTTGGAATCAGAGGTCATGGGTTCAAATCCCACCTCTTCCAATTGTCAGCTGTGTGACTTTGGGCAAGTCACTTAACTTCTCTGTGCCTCAGTTACCTCATCTGTAAAATGAGGATGAAGACTGTGAGCCCCCTTTGGGACAACCTGATCACCTTGTAACCTCCTCAGCGCTTAGAACAGTGCTTTGCACATAGTAAGCACTTAATAAATGCCATTATTATTATTATTATTATTATTTGAACCCATGACCTCTGACTCCAAAGCCCGGGCTCTTTCCACTGAGCCATGCTGCCTCTCAGCGTGGGGTCCTAGTCTTCACATGGGGTTGTAGTCTTTTGAATCCCCATTTCCTGCAGGTGTAGGAACTGAGGTACGGAGAAGTGAAGTGACTTGTCCAAGGTCGTACAGCAGACGAGTATGAGAACGGGATTAGAACCCAGGTCCTCTGACTCCAAGGCCCGTGCTCCTTCCACTAGGTCATGCTCTTTTCCACGTTGATTATAGATTGTAAGGTCCCTGTGGGTAGGGAACGTGTCTACCAATACTGTTGTACTCTACTCTCCCAAGTGCTTAACACAGGGCTCTGCACACGGCACTCAGTAAATACCATTGATCGATTCATTGATTTCAATCTGATTTTAGGCAGTGAAACTGATCTTTTTTATATAATGACATTTTAGTAAACACTTACTACATGCAAAACACTGTTCTAAGCGCTGGGGAGGTTACCAGCTGATCAGGTTGTCCCACGGGGCTCACAGTCTTAATCCCCATTTTCCAGATGAGGTCACTGAGGCACAGAGAAGGAAAGTGACTTGCCCAAAGTCACACAGCTGACGATTGGCAGAGCTGGGATTTGAACCCATGACCTCTGACTCCAGAGCCCATGACTGAGCCACGCTGCTTATTGGTTTTGAAATCGCGATTTAGTTCAGCCCGTCACCCAGACGGGCCTCTCGCCGACTCCTCTGGGACTTGTCAGGATCTACTTTCCCTATGTGGGTTTCAAGTTGTCACAGCCACAGTTGCCCCGTGCCACTGAAAACTGGGAATCGTAATAGGAAGAAGCTGTCTGGAACTGCCAACAGAGGTAGTGGTGAATTTACAATAGAGAACCTTCCCACCTAGAAGGCGGCATCGTGGATTATTGGGGAGAGCATGAGTCTGGTAGTCTGGAGCCCCATGTGACTAATACATGCCATCATTATCATTATTATTATTATTATTTGGGAAGTCCTCTTAACTTCCCTGCGTCTTGGTTTCCTTATCTGTAAACTTCTAGACCGTGAGCCCGTTGTTGGGTAGGAACCGTCTCTATATGTTACCAATTTGGACTTCCCAAGCACTTAGTAAAGTGCTCTGCACACAGTAAGTGCTCAATAAATACATTTATTGAGTAACATTGCCAAGATCCGCCCTTTCCTCTCCATCCAAACTGCTACCCTGCTCATTCAAGCTCTCATCCTATCCCGTCTTGACTACTGCACCAGCCTTCTCTCTGATCTCCCATCCTCGTGTCTCGCTCCACTTCAATCCATACTTCATGCTGCTGCCCGGATTATCTTTGTCCAGAAACGCTCTGGGCATATTACTCCCCTCCTCAAAAATCTCCAGTGGCTACCAATCAATCTGCGCATCAGGCAGAAACTCCTCACCCTGGGCTTCAAGGCTGTCCATCACCTCGCCCCCTCCTACCTCACCTCCCTTCTCTCCTTCTACTGCCCAGCCCGCAACCTCCGCTCCTCCACCGCTAATCTCCTCACTGTACCTCGTTCTCGCCTGTCCCGCCGTCGACCCCCGGCCCACATCATCCCCTGGGCCTGGAATGCCCTCCCTCTGCCCCTCCGCCAAGCTAGCTCTCTTCCTCCCTTCAAGGCCCTGCTGAGAGCTCACCTCCTCCAGGAGGCCTTCCCAGACTGAGCCCCTTCCCTCCTCTCCCCCTCATCCCCCTCTCCATCCCCCCATCTTACCTCCTTCCCTTCCCCACAGCACCTGTATATATGTATATATGGTTGTACATATTTATTACTCTATTTATTTATTTATTTATTTTACTTGTACATTTCTATCCTATTTATTTTATTTTGTTGGTATGTTTGGTTCTGTTCTCTGTCTCCCCCTTTTAGACTGTGAGCCCACTGTTGGGTAGGGACTGTCTCTATGTGTTGCCGATTTGTACTTCCCAAGCGCTTAGTACAGTGCTCTGCACATAGTAAGCGCTCAATAAATACGATTGATTGATTGATTGATTAAATACAATTGAATGAATTGAATGAATGTAAAATGGTGATTAAAAAAACAACAACCCTGTTCTCTCTTTCTCTTATACTGTGAACCCGGTGTGGGACAGGAACTGTTCCGGTATGATTCTCTTGTAGTTTGCCCCAGTGTTTGCATGTAATGCTAATAATAATTTAATAATTATAATACTATTACTATTATTTAAAAGTCCGGGAGATATAAGAAGAACAATATGAGAAAGTGTTCAGACACTTCTCAAGACCTCAGCCACAAGTTAGAATGATCTTGAAGCTTCTTGCGATATCATAGGTTCCAAAACCTACCTCAAGAAGGTCTTCTATCAAGTGACTAAGAATAATAATTTTAAAAAAAACCCAACAAGGCATGCATGCCATCCTGGCTAAGACTATTGGTGCCTGCTATTCTGCCTCTGCCAATACTAAAGAATGTTTGCAAGAACAAGCAAATTCTTTAACATCTTCCGGTAAATGAGATAATCACATAGCACCTCCTCCAAGAAAAGTTCCCTGATTAAGCCCTCCTCTCCTCTTCTCCCACTCCCTTCTGCATCACTGACTTGCTCCTTTCTTTCATCCTCCGTCGTTCATTCGTTCGTTCATTCAACCAGTCGTATTTATTGAGCGCTTACTGCATGCAGAGCACTGTACTAAGCACTTGGAAAATACAGTTCAGCAATAGAGACAATCGCTGCCCACAATAGGCTTACAGTCTGTGGAGCAGGGGCAGACAGACATCGAAACAAGTTAACAGGCATCAATATAAATAAATAGAATTATCCTCCCTCCCATCCCCTCAGCACATATGTTCGTAATAATAATAAAGATGGCATTTATTAAGCGCTTACTATGTGCAAAGCACTGTTGTAAGCGCCGGGGAGGTTACAAGGTGGTCAGATTGTCCCAAAGGGGGCTCACAGTCCCAAAGGGGGCTCACAGAGGTAACTGAGGCACAGTGAAGTTAAGTGACTTGCCCAAAGTCACACAGCTGACAATGGCAGAGCCGGGATTTGTACCTATGACCTCTGACTCCCAAGCCCGTGCTCTTTCCACTGAGCCACGCTGCTTCCCTGAAGCATATCTGCTGCATATCTTTATATATCTGTAATTTATTTGTTTCTATCAATGTCCGTCTCCCCCTGTAGACTGTGAGCTCGTTGTGGGCAGGGAGTGTGTCTGTTTGTTATATTGTACTCTCCAAAGCACTTAGTAGAGTGCTCGGCACACTGTAAGCGTTCAATAAATGCGATTGAATGAATGAATGAAATACGATTGAATGAATGAATAACATTGTTAAAATTTTGAAATCCGGGCCCAATAAGATATATTATTTTCTGCGGCTACCATTTAAAAATATGCATTTCTGTAGACGATTCCAAATTCCACTGATGAAATAAAAATAAATAGTGATAGTGAAGCAAATTGTATAATTGTATCATAGTTCTTATTAACAAGCCTACTGATGTAGGCTTCATTCCAGTTTGCTCCTCTGGGACCAGAAGAGGTTATTCTTGGTAAAAAAACAAAACAAAACAAAACCTTCTAAATTTGACTCCACATGGGTCTTACTTTACATGTTAAATAAAAGTGTTACTTCATGATTTCCCCTCCTTGATTACCACTCTTTGGTTAGCAATTCCCAATGAAGGAAAAAAAAATTCAGTTGAGGAGCAACCAGGTAATTAAACATAGTCAGATTATTTTACCTAAGAACACTTTGACTTCTTACACCCCATAAAATAATCTTAAAAAAAAAAGCTTCTGTATGTATTCTTGGGAGAGCACAGCAGTAACAAGGAGGTTGTAGACTATTGTGGAGCAAAGACAAAGCTTTTACAAAAAAGTATATTTTGCAAAGTATTTTGCAAAAGAGCCAAAATAAAACAGGAACCCAATGAAACAGATGGGCAGGTTTTCAAATATAGAGGTAAATACATATTTATGTATCTATATATAGATATATATATATATATATAAATATATATAAAGTAAATTAGTAAATCAGAATGAATTAAAATGTACCTGTGTATATAAGTGATTGGGTAGAGGTGCATATTTTTGCCTTCTCCATCTCCCTCTCTATCTAGAGCCCATAGATACTAATTGAACGTGCACATTAAAAGCTGTAGTGAATCAAATGATGGTATTTACAAGCATCAACTTGTAAATAATAATTGGGCTAATTGTTAAGTGCATACTATATGACAGATGCTTAACAAATAATAATAATAATAATAATGGTATTTGTTAAGCGTTTACTATGTGCCAAACACAGTTCTAAGCGCTGGGGTAGATACGTAGTGATCTGTTTGTCCACATGGGGCTCATAGTCTTCATTCCCATTTTGCAGATAAGGGAACTGAGGCACAGAGAAGTGATGTGGCTTGCCCAAGGTCACACAAACAGGCAAGAGGCAGAGCTGGGATTAGAACCCATGTCCTCTGACTCTCAAGCCTGGGCTCTTTCCACTAAGACACGCTGCTTCTCATAATTATTAAATTGAATTATTAAATTAACCACAATTATCATTATTATTAAACAATCTAAATGGTCAGGCACAATAGGGCTTTCCCACATAGGGCTCACAGTATTAGTCCCCATTTTACAGATGAGGTCACTGTGGCCCAGAGAGGTGAAGTGACTTACCCAAGGTTCCACAACAGACAAGTGGTGGATCCGGGATTAGAACTGACTTCCAAGCCCGTGCTCTTTCCACTAGGCCATGCCTCTCTACCCTTCTCGAGGGCAAAGATTGTGTCTACTGTCTTTATTATATTCCCCCGAGTGCTCAGTACTGTGCTCTGCCCAGAGTAAGCACTCAATAAATACTACTGATTGAATTAACAAGACAGGTTTTACAATGTTCTTTCATCTTCCACAATTTATTATTCTATTTATTTTATTAATGATGTGTATATATCTGTAATTCTATTTATATCGATGCTGTTGATGCCTGTCTGTTTGTTTTGTTGTCTGTCTCCCTGGCTTCTAGACTGTGAGCCCATTGTTGGGTAGGAATTGTCTCTATCTGTGGCCGAACTGTACCTTCCAAGTGCTTAGTACAGTGCTCTGCACACAGTAAGCTATTTATTTATTTTATTACTCTATTTTATTACTCTGTTTTATTTCTTTATTTGTACATATTTATTCTAATTATTTTATTTTGTTAAGATGTTTTGTTTTGTTCTCTGTCTCCCCCTTCTAGACAGTGAGCCCACTGTTGGGTAGGGACCGTCTGTCTATGTTGCGAACTTGTACTTCCCAAGCGCTTAGTACAGTGCTCTGCACATGGTAAGTGCTCAGTAAATACGACAAATACAAGTACAATCAACTGAGTACAAAACACTGTGCTAAGCACTTAGGGAAGTACCAACCGCAGAAACACAGATACACATACCCAGCTGTAAAAGAGTGTACAATCTAATGGACCTCTATCCTATAGACACTTGAATGGATAAACAAGATATACGTAGTTGGGGTGGGGAGGTGACAGAGAAAGAAGAGACACACGGGCAATCAACGAATCCGTGGTATATATTTAGTGCGTATTATCTGCAGTGCTTTATGTGCTTGAGAGAGTATAGTGCAACAGAGTTGGTAAAAGCTCTACCCTCAGTGAGCTTACAGTCTAAGGGAAAAGCATAAAAAGTAAACACTAGATTTTCCTTTGTTTTCACTCCTGATTTATCTGATGTTATTTACAGCATCAATTCAGGCTTTTGGAAGCTCAGAAAAGAAATCAAGAAGTGGTTTCTTCGACATAAAACCGAAGAGGTAGGGGAACAGAACCTCCAGTTACTTCCGGGAAATCTTTGTGACTGTGGAGAGAAATGGAATGACTTCAAAGAGGAGGCGAATGATGCATTTTCCTCACTGTTTCAGGTAACAGCTCTTTGGCCGCAAGTAAGACCCATGTCTGATGGAGTAGCGGGGAAGGTTAGTCGAAAACTGAGTGCCCCTGATTCTCCTGCTCAAGACCCGAGTTCCACTGTAGCTGCCGGAGACCCTGATTCGACTAAGGCTGGATCCTAACAGAAAATGAGAATTCCTGTTGCAAGAGTGCAAGCACTGCCAGCAACTGCAGCAAGTGGAACCAGGTAAGATGTTTCCTAGGTGGTGTGAGAGCATTTTCATGCGAGGGTTGTTCTCAAATGAGACACTCAATTTGAAAGATTTGTTGCATGGGTGATCCATTCTAAAAGAATTTCAGGTACAAATGTCATAAAAATGTTCACAGGAAGAAATACCTGAAAAGGGGAATGACCTGTCGAGCACTCACGTCAAAAACTGCCCGGATGAAGTGGCAACGACTTGAACGTAGGGTCACAGAGAATGACAACTTCCGATATGGAGACTGATAATAATGATGGTATTTGTTAAGCGCTTACTATGTGCAAAGCACTGTTCTAAGCGCTGGGGGATACAAGGTGATCAGGTGGTCCCACGTGGGGCTCACAGTCTTAATCCCCATTTTACAGATGAGGGAACTGAGGCCCAAAGAAGTGAAGTGACTTGCCCAAAGCCACACAGCTGACAATTGGTAGAGCCGGGATTTGAACCCATGACGTCTGGACTCCAAAGCCCGGGCTCTTCCCACTGAGCCACGCTGCTTGGCTTATCAGAGATTTCACTGTTGTCCTTGCTCTAAAAATACCTAAGAATGCACTGATTTAGTACACTCTTGCCAGACAATAGAATAAATCTATATTTTGGATAATTCCAGCCCTTTGGTTCCAATTTCAAAACCTAGCTTGGGAAATCATTGAAATCTTGTTTGGCAGAATCCCTCAGAAAAATCAACATCTGTTGTCTTTGTATTGCTGTTTTCCTTTTGTAATTTTATTTACCATTTTTGGGAGGTGGGTGGGAAATAGCATCGTGAAGAACTCCCAGAAAGAAGAGAGAAACTTTCAGAAAGAAGGGAGCAGGCCATCAAAGAGAATGGAGATGGGGATAAAAATGTACATAGCATTAACGAGGAAACGGAATCACCAACTGCAAACATCGATTACATCAATGATAGTGTTTCTGACTGTCAAGCCAGTATCATGCAGATGGTGGAAGCAAACGTTAGTTATGTATTAAACGTGAAGTGATTAATAATTTGAAAGAAAACTCTCCGTGAACCTTTCACAGGTAATAATTTTCTGTTTTAAGGTGCATTTAAGCGTGACATCTTTTAGCAGCGAAGGTTACACACAGTCTGTTCTTTAGTCTTACATATAGGTAAAAATATAAACCCACTCTGCTTGTAAGTGGCAAAGTTGATAGTCTTTGTTGAGTTAAATCCCAGTATATGAAATTAATAGAAATGTGAATTGAAATGAAAGCTTTGCCCGAAGGAAAAATCCCAGTGTGACTCACTTACTACTTTGGTGTGTAGCACTTAAGTATTCGTTTATTTTAAAATATTGATTCTTGCAGCCTGAAAGGGAGACTAAAGGAACCCTTTCTTGGATAAAGTATAATGGCGCTGCTCGTAACTCTAGTTACAATATCAATAATCAGGCAAGTGTGCTTGAAATAACTTCTTAATTCTCGCCTTTCAATTTTGCACAGCCGAATCGTGACCATACTGTGTGTTTTGCAGGAAGGTGAGACCCCCGACGTCACTGCAATGATCAGTGCTTCATCATCATCAATCGCATTTATTGAGCGCTTACTATGTGCAGAGCACTGTACTAAGCGCTTGGGAAGTACAAATTGGCAACATATAGAGACAGTTCCTACCCAACAGTGGGCTCACAGTCTAAAAGGGGGTGACAGAGAACAAAACCAAACATACTTACAAAATAAAATAAATAGAATAGATATGTACAAGTAAAATAAAAATAAATAGGGTAATAAATATGTACAAACATATATACATATATACAGGTGCTGTGGGGAAGGGAAGGAGGTAAGATGGGGGGATGGAGAGGGGGACGAGGGGGAGAGGAAGGAAGGGGCTCAGTCTGGGAAGGCCTCCTGGAGGAGGTGAGCTCTCAGCAGGGCCTTGAAGGGAGGAAGAGAGCTAGCTTAAGTGCTTGCACTTTAACTTTGCACTTCTCGTTTCGTCCTAGACCGTTTCTCGTCAATGGGCATCAATATGAGATTCAGTATGTACTGTTCATTGAAGAAAGTGGGGGGTGAGTGCGAATTTTTTTTAATTTTGGAAAGCACCACAAAGTACAGTTTATAAATCTGACATGGATGCTACCTGCATCCGAACCCTCCAGTCTATTCCAGCCTTTCATAAAACTTGCCAGCTGGTTATTTTTGAATCAGATAGTTTCTTCTTCATCCTTGGAATTCACTTCCAACTGATGGGATACGCTTCTCTGGCTAGATAAGCCCCGAAGCCAATTCTAAAGCCAGGTTCTCTTTCTCGTTTAACTTTTGCATTCATCTAGACTGTGAGCCCACTGTTGGGTAGGGACTGTCTCTATATGTTGCCAACTTGTATTTCCCAAGCGCTTAGTACAGTGCTCTGCACACAGTAAGCTCTCAATAAAAACGATTGATGATGACCGCGAGCCCGTTGTTGAGTAGGGACCGTTGTTGCTATATGTTGCTAACTTGTGCTTCCCACACGCTTAGTACAGCGCACAGTAAGCACTCAATAAATACGATTGAATGAATGAATGAATTTGTGCTTAGTACGGTGAGCGCTCAATAAATACGATTGGATGAATTTGTCCATAACTAAGGAGTTTTGGGAAAAAGCCACCCTGAATCCTGGACGCGTTCTTTTTGCACGGGATAAACAATAATAAATCACCCGGGGCTCACCATTTCATGGCCCTGGGATGTGCCTTGACGGTGTCTTTAATTCGACTCTGTCAAAGCCTTAGAGGGGCCGCCATCATGTGAATTTCAGCCCTGTTCTCTCCTTTCGAAAAGATATTGCATTTTTCCCCCCTCTCTGGGCTAGCGCAGAGTCAGGAAGAAGAGTGAGGGGTTTTTTTGTTTTTCCAGGGCCTTCATTCGGTATTTTCCAAGGTGAGAATTGCCTATTTCCAGGGAGTTTGCACCCGAATCTGGGGAGGGTGTGCACGGTTGGTGGGAACTGAAGGGGTTCCGAGCTCGGGATTGCCGCGGTGTAGACCCAGATCCACACCCAGACGCACAACACACAACCCACACACACACACAGAGTTTCGCAGGTGAGCCGGAGAAGGACCAGCTCTGGTGTCAACGGGGCGGGGACTTCGGGGGTCCGGGTAGGGAGAGGAAAAAGACCCCCCCGACCCTAAATTCATTTGGAGTTTGGCAGCCGCACCCTCGGAGTCGGTTCTTGTGCGATTACCCCTTCTTTGTGTGTTTTTCGATCTTCCATTTGGGCCCTGTTACCCTGAGGCTGATTTCTCCTTTTTTTTTTTTCGCTTTTCTTCCATTTTGTCTCTTTCTCTCCGGTGGGTAAAGGGGGACTCGTTTGGCGGGAATCCCAAGCCCCCCGGAGCCCGGGAAGGAGCGGAGCGGAGCGACCCGAGGTGAGAGGCGGGAGGGCGGAGGGCCGCCCCGTCCAGGCCGGGTCGGTGTCGGGCCATCGCCACGGCCACGAGGCCTGTGGCCACAGGGGCACCGTCGGGGGGACCGGGGGAAGGGATGGGGGCTGATATGGGGGCGGCCCAGGTCGTCGTTGATGTCGATTGAGCTCGGGGCTGGGGGCCCTCCCCTCTACTGCCAGGGGCCCGGGGAGCGTCGTCCCAAGTCCGGAGGGGACGGGGTCCCCGGCTAAGAGGTGCCACCCCCGGCCTTCGAGTTAAGCGTTCAGTACAGTGCTCTGCACACGGTAATCGCTCAATAAGTACGATAGAGCCCACTGTTGCATAGGGACCGTCTCTCTGTGTTGCCAACTTGTACTTCCCAAGCGCTTAGTACAGTGCTCTGCACACAGGAAGCGCTCAATAAATACGATTGATTGAATGAATGAATGAGTGCCGAGGCCCCGGGGCATGGGAGGGCATCCGACGGGGTTCCGCCGGGCAGTGTGATGGAGCTGGGGGAATAATAGTAATAATATTAATAATAATAATAATAATAATAATAATAATAATAATGGCAAAGAACTGTTTTAAGCGCCGGGGAGGTTGCAAGGTGATCAGGTTGGCCCACGTGGAACTCACAGTCTTCATCCCCGTTTTACAGATAAGGGAACTGAGGCCCAGAGAATAATAATAATGATGGCATTTATTAAGCGTTTACTAGCGTTCAGTAAATGCGATTGAATGAATGAATGAATGAGAGTGCCGAGGCCCCGGGGCGGGACGGCATCCGATGGGGGTCCGCCGGGCAGTGTGATCGAGCTGGGGGAATAATAATAATAGTAATAATAATAATGGGACTTTGTATGTTGCTAACTTGTACTTCCCGAGGGCTTAGTACAGTGCCCTGCACACAATAAGCGCTCAATAAATACGATTGATTGATTGCTTGATTTATTAAGTCGTTACTATGTGCAAAGAGCTGTTTTAAGCGCCGGGGGGGGGGGGGGTTGCAAGGTGAACAGGTTGGCCCACGTGGAGCTCACAGTCTTCATCCCCGTTTTACAGATAAGGGAATTGAGGCTCAGAGAATAATAATAATGATGGCATTTATTAAGCGCTAACTAGCGCTTAGTAAATGCGATTGAATGAATGAATGAGTGGCGAGCCCCCGGGGCATGGGAGGGCATCCGCCGGGGGTCCGCCGGGCAGTGTGATGGAGCTGGGGGAATAATAATAATAGTAATAATAATAATAATGGGACTCTCTCTATACGTTGCCAATTTGTACTTCCCGAGCGCTTAGTACAGTGCCCTGCACACAGTAAGCGCTCAATAAATACGATCGATTGATTGCTTGATTTATTAAGTCGTTACTATGTGCATAGAACTGTTTTAAGCGCCGGGGAGGTTGCAAGGTGATCAGGTTGGCCCACGTGGAGCTCACAGTCTTCATCCCCGTTTTACAGATAAGGGAACTGAGGCTCAGAGAATAATAATAATGATGGCATTTAGTAAGCGCTTACTAGCGCTCAGTAAATGCTATTGAATGAATGAATGAGTGCCGAGGCCCCGGGGCATGGGAGGGCATCCACCGGGGGTTCGCCGGGCAGTGTGATGGAGCTGGGGGAATCATAATAATAGTAATAATAATAATAATAATAATAATAGTAATGGGGCTGTCTCTATATGTTGCCGACTTGTACTTCCCAAGTGCTTAGTACAGTGCTCTACACACAGTAAACGCTCAGTAAATTACGATTGATTGATTGATTGCTTGATTTATTAAGTCGTTACTATGTGCAAAGAACTGTTTTAAGCGCCGGGGAGGTTGCAATGTGATCGGGTTGTCCCACGTGGAGCACAGTCTTAATCCCCGTTTTACGGATGAGGGAATTTAGGCACAGAGAATAATGGTAATGATGACGTTTCTTAAGTGCTTTCAATGTGCAAAGCACTGTTCTC